>NC_041381.1:639680502-639719287 GCF_002162155.2 Triticum dicoccoides
AAATGTAGTCAACTTCCCTGCCGTTCTTGTGCAACTACATAATCTAACTAGCCAACTATGTAATGCTCTCCGTGCAGCTACCTAGATTTGTCGAGTAAATACATAGGGGAGAGGCTGTCGGAAACCGCAGATGCGGACGGGAGACGCCAGATCTGGGTCCTAGGTCGTCCTTCATGTAGGAGCTCGGAGGCATGACACCAAAAGCCCATGTTATCTAAAGCAGCTGAAAATGAGACAACCGCAAGTACATCGAAAGATCCTGAACCCTTGAGGAGTCGTTGGTAGTCCAAAACACTGAACCTAGACCATATGATAAACCTGCACTTATAACAAACTGAGGAGACATCTGTAGTCCTCTCACGGTAATTGCTATGAGCATATCTACTCACCTACGGTCATCCCAAAACCAAACTTCTAGTTCTTCTTTGAATGGTCAATCTGTGTCACAAACTACAAGTTCAGAAGATGGTAATCCAAAAATATCAGGACATTCATTGCTGGGAGGAAACATTCTTATCAGAACAGTCATATACTACAACTCATATTTAATCGGAGCTGCTCATACCTCTGCTCCCCCAAGTACGCAGCAACGGCACCTAGACAACACTGTAATCGGCCGTCGGCGTAAGGGACCAAGGGAAACAGGCCCTCCCGGGTGCGGCGTGCGTCGCTAGGAGGAGGCAGCAGGAGGGGGACGGCCGGGCCCGTGCTAGGCGCGGCGCGCGTCGCCGGGAGCAGGCAACTGGAGGAGGCGGCCGGGGGTGTACTTGGCGCAGCGCGTGGCGCAGGAAGGCGGCTGGAGGAGCGCGACGGCCGAGCGCATAGCCGGGAGGAGGAGCGCGGTGGCCCTTCCCCATCGGGGCGGCGGCGGCTGGGCGACCCCTGCTCCAGCTCATAGAAAGAGGAGGGAGGAGGCGGTGGCGCTGCTGGTCTAGCTCCCCGGCTTGATCTGCTCTCCAGGCTTGTCCGGTCCGCCGCTCACCTCGACCTCCCGGGCTCCTGCTTCACGGGATTTGGTGGACGAGGAAAAGAGGATAAGGGAAGGCTTTTTTTCTCCGAGAGAAATAGCGAGGCGAGGATAGTGCGTGGGCTCCGACAAGATAACACCTGCCCTGCGGGCCGAAGGATTCGACGCATCGAGCGGTCTCGGTGCGGCCGCTTGGCTCGACCAAATAGTGGCCGGCCGCTTTTTAGATTTCAGGAATAAAGTAAGGTGCGTTTCTCCGATTTTTTCATCCGTTCACCAATATGAATTTTTTTGAGTTTCCTTTACTATCCAAGGTGGTACTAATACTTTACGTTCATCTATCCTGGACCGAGCGAGTAGGAAAAAGTGAAGTTGCGCTCCAATGGGCCAAGCTAGGCCTGCTAGGCTGCCCTTTTTTATGTCAATCGGAATAACCGATCTCAGCGAAAAATAGTAGATAGCAGAGTTCGAACCCTTGACCTACGATCCGGCAGAGAGGCACCTTCCAACTAAGATACGTTTTCTCAAAAAAAAAAACTAAGATACGTATTCAGCCGGGTTCTCTATCTAATAGTCCCACACTGATTCTGCAAACCAAATTCAACCTATTCATATAGGTCTAAAAATTGCCTCTCAACAAGCCTTGAGAAAGAATTAACTCCACAAAACTTGTCGATCAATGCATGTGACATTTAAATCGATAAAAGGAGGAAGGGCATCCACGGAAAATGGAGCCCAGGCGAGGCTGAGGGAGGACGCACGACAACCGATGAGCAAAGGAAAATAAGCAACAGGGTTGATCTTGGCCGCCCACGCCCCCTCCCCGCGCCTCCTTGCTACTGCGCTGCCTCACCACCGTGTGTCGGCGCCTCCCGGACCTCACCTCTCGGCTACATGGCCTAGCGTGGCACTGTCGGTGCTATTGCTGCGCTCGCCCTGGCGAATCCTGCGGCGACAGAGTGAACTGCAAGAAGAGGGAGGCGGGAGAGGGGGAGAGTTCCGTGGCAGGGGGAGGGAGGATGTAGAGGAAGAAGATGGAGGAAGAAGGGAGAGGAGTGGTGAAGGAGGCAAGGCAGTGAAGGATGCTGCAGCCACCATTATTCCAAGCAGAGAGAGAGAGAAATGTGAGTCGGGTGGGTGGGTGAGATGCGAGAGAGAGCCAGATGGGTGGGACGGGGCCATCCTCTTTCCAGCAGCGGCGGCGGCTGTGTAGGATTCGTGGCGGCTAGCTGTGCAGGTTGTGTATGTATGCGACTCGTGGGCATGGTGTGCGTGGCTGGCATGCGGAGGCTCTGTCCAGTCAACATCGTGTGCGACGTGTGGTATATACGCGGGCGGCGGCAGGCTGCGTGCTTGTCCAAAGTTGTGCATGTGGCGTTATGCGTCTCCGGCATGGCGTCCGTTCTACGTGTGTGATTGCATATGAGGACAGAAATCACTGGGCCGTAACTTTGAATATCTCTTATCCAAAGAAGCGTATATTACAGATTCATTGGAAACCAAAGAAGCATAAACATGTTGATATGGAAAATTCAAAATTGAATCATAAGCCCACAATACGCAAAGACTGGTCAGCGCCCGTCATCGACTTCTCGGCGCCGGCCGCTGGGCAGAAGCCCGTCTCGCTCAACCCGCTGGTGCTTATCGGCATCACATCTAACCATGTCCCGCCTGTCATCTATATCTTTCCCTCTCACTTTGTGCTGATTCCTCGACCAAATTCATGGCAATAGGCTACATAGCGACGTCTTTAAACAGGTAGGGAGTAGCTCGCCGAGGGCGGTCCTTACATCCCAAAGGCCCCAACTAGCTGACCTAGCTTTTCGTTCTCATAGTTACGAAACGGTAAGAAAACGTTTGTAAATTAAACAGTCCACCTTGATTTTTTGCACAAGAATATATTAATTTATATACATTTGTAAATTGCGTTGAAATCGGGAAACCACGTCAAGAACCAAGGAACATATGGAGCGAAGTAATTAAACGGATTTGGACTATCATGTGTGATTGGATTAGATAAAATTGTTGGCTATGCATGTATGGCCGCTTCAATATAAATTTTGCAGCATTGTGAGCAATACAAAATTTCAAGATTGCCGCTAAGAGCGAGAGACCGTATAATTAATGAGTCAATCCTTTCGAAGACCACTAATCTTGCATTAGTAGTCCATTTTTCAAGACTTCGTGAGATAACCCAATCAAAGCAGGGAGTAGATTTCAACATCGGCGGGTGTCTCCCTACTACCGTCAGGTGGCACTGTTTGGATGTTGTCGTGTCACATTGATATACATTTTGTTGGATATATAAATTACATCTCCGTCCGGATGTTGTCGTGTCGCATTGATATACATTTTGAAGGACATGTCAACAACTTCTCCCGTTGCAACGCAGGGGCATATGTGCTATATGTGATAATGGCACCTTTATTATATGTTGCATGTTTTGTTTGAACATATGTTCTTCCTATGCGGCTGTTTATTGTATGTAAATTCTTAGAGTTGGCCAGTCGTCGGCTTCAGCCCCCACGTGAGAAGTACGGGGGTGTTCGGGGTATTTCCGAACACTCTTTATCCCATGGTTGGGTCCTTATAAGGAGGTGTTTCTCACCGCGAACCAGGCAATCAGACTATAGGGCTTTATTACTCTCACTTAGCCATAGGAATTCGAGTATGGTCGGCGCAGCCCCTAGTGTTTGGAAGACTGGACTAGGGGCTCTATTGGCACCTGATTGGAAGACCGATCCGTCGCAATCTGCATTTTATAGTGGCGTTATGCGGAATAAATCTTTAAGGATTGTGCAACCTCTCGAACAGCTGACCAGCTCTCGCCGCATCATGATAGTCGGTTTTCGGCTTTCTCTACTGAGGTGCTCGTCTGGTAAATCCGCACACAATCGCAGTAGTTCTCCCAGCGCTACCTTAGCCGGCGAAACGGAACGTAAGGTACCAAAACATGGGAGCCGGGCAAACCCAACCAATGACCCAAGACATGATTCGGAGCTGATGCATATAGTGCTATAAGTTCGGGGTGCCGAGCGACCGAGAAGGTGGTCGGACTTTTATTGCCGTACTATGAAGCCCTTGGCATAACCAGGCGCAACATGCAGCATGGCTGTCGTTGTTATGGCAACGAAGCGTCGATGATAAGCGACGGCCGGTGCAAGTTTATTTAAGTCTATGCATTGCAGTAGGATGATATGACTATGCATATGAATGCGATTTATGATTATGAAAAAGAGATGGTTTTCTGGCGGAACCTGTGGTGGCCGGACTGGAGGGGGCTGTGAATGGATCGAAGGTGGATCTGAACTACCGTCTACCTGCATCGTCCCGTCCTTATGTGTCCGGGCCAACTGCACGCCGCTAAACCTGTTCTGCATAAAAATTAGTTTGTGAAGGTAAGTGTGCGGAGGCCGCCGAACGTCCTCCTGAGGTTGGTCCAAAGGTTCCTGATCGGACCCTGGTGGCCCTAGCCGCTATTTGAGAAGTAGCCCGGACTCCTCAGTTGGTGTCCGGATAGTTGGCTGTCATATCAAGATATTGACAGGCATGCGCAACTTGCTACTCTGGTAGTTGTATGATCTTCGCTTTTAAGGGCGGAGTTTGGCTCTGCACGCAGGCGTGAGTGTATTACCGGTGCTGGCCTGATGATTTACCACGTGGAATCTAGCCAACGTGGTTCATCCTGTTAGCATACGGTGTGATACCGTATAGGGGGAATGCGCCGATGGCCCGGCCTTATTTGGTTATCTGCCGTTAGGGCGGCGGGCCAATGAACCTGGCCTTTGTGCCTGACACCTTGTAGAAGGTGCTATTTGCATGCCCACTTGGGCTTTATTGTTTAAGGAGCCCCTGGACTGTTAGGTCTGGGGGTGTGCAATTGAATTGTTGTGGTTTGTATGGTAGGGGCGATCGGCCGTACTGTTGTGCTCTGTGGGGGGGGGGGGGCTTTTGACTAAGCGCCTCCCCTCAATGTTTCCAGCACACGCCCGGTTGCTTTACTTTGGAGATCCGGCATTCTCTATTAGTGTGTTTTTCCATTCTTTTGGGAGTACTGTGAATTTCGCACGGCTGATCGAGTTCGTGGCTTGGGCCGAATAGGCTTGGGTTGTTCTTTGTCCGTTGACCGGACTGAGATTTGCTGAATTTGATACCAACTTCCCTGATTCGTCGTTTATGACCGTTGCACCGGGGCTTGAGGCTCCTTCTTCGTGTATCCTTCTTGCTGGTTTGGACAGTAGTGGTGTGCGGACGTCGGGTTGTGTGCCTTTGATTTTCCTGCTGAGGTTGAGATAGCCAGTTGTGCCGCTTGTGCCCTTTGTTAGGGAGGTCGAGTCCGTACTTCTCGGCGGCCAGGTTCTTGGTCCACCGCTCTATTAGCAAATCCTGTTCGGCCTTAAGCTGCTCTTGCTTCCTTTGCAGACTCTTTGCCGTGGCTATGAGTCGTCGCCTAAAGCGAACTTGTTCCACTAGGTCTTCAGGCACGCCGAATTCGTCATTGTCGAGGCTTACCTCGTCTTCGGAGGGGGTGTATAGTTGTCCCTCTCCAAGTATCCCACCGTGGCCTGTACGGCCTGCTTGATGGTCGGCTGATCAGGACTGTATTCCTCTTCGGTACTATCTGGATCATCTCCGGGACCGACATTGATGTGGCGGGGTTTGGAGTGGCGCCGAAGACGCCCATGTTTTGTTTTTCCTCCCAAGGGGTTGTCCTCCGCTACCTCGTTGCCATTGGTTTCTTTTGGAGTGTCCACCATGTATATATCGTTTGGAGAGGTGGTTGTCCACTGCCCTGTGAGCGGTGGCTCCTGTACGTCTCCGGCATCTTCGTCCATACCGTCGATGTCTTCGAAGTCAAAGTCGAGCACGTCGGTTAAATCATCGATCGTGGCGACAAAGTGGGTGGTGGGTGGGCAGCAAATTCCTTCATCGCCTGCTTCCCACTCAAGTCGGACATAGTTCGGCCCAGAGCCTCCTGGCAAAGAGAGAGACTTCGATGAGTTCAGCATGTCGCCAAAGGGCGAGCGCTGAAAGATGTCCGCAGCGGTAAACTCCATTACCGGAGCCCAGCCTGGCTAGGCTGGCTCGAGAGTGAGTGGACCAGGACCAACAGCCGGATATGAGTCCGGGGGCCCAGGGTTACAGGCCTCCACAGAGGTGAGACCTATGTTCGACTCCACCGCCGATAAGTGTGCGGCCTGTGGGGCGGAGTCCAGCCCTCCGTCCATAGGCAACGCATTGTGCCCTGGATTTAGATCCGGGGCTGCTTCGGGGATGATGTCCCGTGCACTGTCCGACAGCAGGACTGTCCAGCGCTCCTGGCGTAGGCTCGAATCCGTCGAAGATCAAGTCTCTGGGAATATCTGCCGTGTAGTTCAAGTTTCCGAACCTGATCTGGTGGCCAGGGGCGAAGCTGTCGATCTGCCCCAACTGGCCAAGCGAACTGGCCCGCAGTGTGAAGCCGCCGAACATAGAGATCTATCCGGGGAGAAAGGTCACACCCTGGACCGTGTTGTTGACGATCGAAGACGCCATCAAGCCTCGAAGCGACGACACAGAGGAACTCTCAATGAAAGCACCAATGTCGGTGTCAAAACCGGCGGATCTCGGGTAGGTGGTCCCGATCTGTGCGTCTTAGGCTGATGGTAACAGGAAGCAAGGGACACAATGTTTACCCAGGTTCGGGCCCTCTCGATGGAGGTAAAACCCTACTTCCTGCTTGATTAATATTGAATATATGTGGAATACAAGAGTAGATCTACCACGAGATCGTAGAGGCTAAACCCTAAGAGCTAGCCTATGATGTTATGATTGTAATTGTGATCGGCCTTCTAAGGACCATGCTCTCCGGTTTATATAGACACCGGAGAGCTAGGGTTTACATGGAGTCGGTTACAAGGAAGGAAACATAATATCCGGATCGCCAAGCTTATCTTCCACGCAAAGGAGAGTCCCATCCGTACACGAGCCGAAGTCTTGAGTCTTGTATCTTGACGCTTCTATAGTCCGGACGATGTATACAGTACGGTTGTCCGGATACCCCCTTATCCAGGACTCCCTCAACGACCTCTGTGGTCAGCAAACAAGATACGTCAGTCGGCAGAAACAAAAGACATTCACAGTGAAAGTTACTCTAAGACTACTGCCGAATCAAACATTCAACATTAGTCTCGGGGACTACACCCAGTGGGTGCACTTAGCGTGCCCCCACTGGTTCGGTTCAACACTCAGCATGGTCTGTCCAACATGAGTTCAAAAAAAGAGTAGATTCTCAAACCCTAGCCAACCGCCAGCAATCGACCGTGGTCTCGGGGACTACACCTAGTGGGTGCACTCTGCATGCCCCCACTGGTTCGAACAAACACTCGACTCAACATAAGTCGAGTGAAGTGGAATACCTATTAAACTGTCAGGCAGGCACACCCTAGTGGGTGATTGGATATGAAATACAGACCCATGATAGTAGATGCACATATGGGCAGCGAAGCAACAGCGGCAGTTTTCATTATTCAAAAGTTCAGCCGGGAATCAACTGACCTTAATGTTGGTCTGCAGATCGGTGCTGGCATTACAGGCCACCTGACTGGCCTCGTGCACCACCTTCACTTGCTCCATCACAAGATTCACCTGGCGAAGAGCCTCCCTGGCGGCACTTGCCGAGTCGTCTGGAGTTTGGTACGCAGCAAAGAGCGATGGTGTCAAGGCAGTCGAAGCAGCCACTGGGTCGAATGCATGGAGTTGTACTAGAGCAGCAAGGGTCTGAGCAGTCAACCATGATGGGCGATCAGTCGACAGCAGGTTAGCAAAAGTGATGTTGGTCCGAACCGGATCTCCAGATCGCTCGACCACCGTCTCAAGCACAAGCGTCGACTGAGGGACCTGAACCTCAGGCGCTTTCCCGCTTGAACCCTTGCCCCTCCTGCTCTCCCACAGAGGCACTTCTTCTTCATCATCATCTGGAAGCACGACAATGTCTCGTGGAGCCGCAACTGAAAGTGCAACTATCCCTAGGTGGTTTTGGTAATTCCTAACAACATATAGCTCATTGAGCTAACACTATTTCAAGATAAATATTTCAGGAAAAGCTCAATGAATGGCATGGCATGGATGAGAAAAGTGGACCCCTCAAAATGCTAAGGATAAAAGGATTGGCTCAAGCTCAAAGCTCAAGACTCTACATTTTATATTTTAGTGATCCAAGATCACATTGAGTCTATAGGAAAAGCCAATACTATCAAGAAGGGATGAGGTGTTGCTTAATGAGGTTCTTGCTCAAACTGTTTAGTGATATGCTCCAAAACCCTCAACTACTTTCTCACATCCACATATGACCTAAACCAAAAGTCAAACTCGGCCCAACCGATTCTTTCTATCCAGCGCCACCGAGTTCAGATGCCATACCACTGCCACAAACCCTAGGCAAATCGGTCTCACTGATAGGGATCTCGATCTCACCAAGATGGGATTGTAATATCTCTGTTTCCTTTCGTAACGTTTCGGTACCACCCAGATGAGCGATCGGTCCCACCGAGCTGGCAATGTAAACTCTCTGTTTCCCTTTCGTAACATTTCGGTCTCACCGAAATGAGCGAACCGGTCCCACCGAGTTTACCTAACCAACTCTCTGGTTAGCTTATTACCAAAATCGGTCCCATCGAGTTTGTGTAATTGGTCTCACCGAGATTACGTTATGCCCTAACCCTAACCATATCGGTCCTACCGAGTTGCATGTCGGTCCCACTGAAAATCCTAACGGTCACTAGATTTGCTGAATCGGTCCGACTGAGTTTCTCAATTCGGTCCCACCGAGATTGGCAAGTTGTGTGTAACGGTTAGATTTTGTGTGGAGGCTATATATACCCCTCCACCTCCTCTTCATTCGTGGAGAGAGCCATCAGAATGAACCTACACTTACAACTTACATTTTTTGAGAGAGAACCACCTACTCATGTGTTAGGACCAAGATATTCCATTCCTACCACATGAATCTTGATCTCTAGCCTTCCCCAAGTTGCTTTCCACTCAAATCTTCTTTCCACCAAATCCAAATCTTGTGAGAGAGAGAGTTGAGTGTTGGGGAGACTATCATTTGAAGCACAAGAGCAAGGAGTTCATCATCAACACACCATTTGTTACTTCTTGGAGAGTGGTGTCTCCTGGATTGGCTAGGTGTCACTTGGGAGCCTCCAACAAGATTGTGGAGTTGAACCAAGGAGTTTGTAAGGGCAAGGAGATCGCCTACTTCGTGAAGATCTACCGCTAGTGAGGCAAGTCCTTCGTGGGCGACGACCAAGATGGGATACACAAGGTTGCTTCTTTGTGGACCCTTCTTGGGTGGAGCACTCCGTGGACTCACACAGCTGTTACCCTTCGTGGGTTGAAGTCTCCATCTACGTGGATGTACGATAGCACCACCTATCGGAACCACGACAAAAACATCCATGTCTCCAATTGCGTTTGAATTCTCCAAACCCTTCCCTTTACATTCTTGCAAGTTGCATGCTTTACTTTCCGCTGCTCATATACTCTTTGCATGCTTGCTTGAATTGTGTTATGATTGCTTGACTTGTGCTAAGTTAGCTAAAATCTGCCAAGAACTAAAATTGGGAAAAGGATAAGTTTTATTTGGTCAAGTAGTCTAATCACCCCCCCCCCTCTAGACATACTTCTGATCTTACAAGTGGTATCAGAGCTTTGGTCTCCATTTGCTTTGATTTCCATAGCTTTTGGTGGTCATAGCCTTGGTTTCACAACCTAGGAGAGTATGGCGTCTAGCAAGGGAAACTACCACCGTAGAGGTCCTTACTTTAATGGTACGAATTTTGCTAGTTGGAAGCATAAGATGAAAATGCATATTCTTGGACATAACCACGCCGTTTGGGCTATTGTGTGTATTGGCTTGCAAGGTGAATTCTTTGATGGGAGAGAACCGAACTGTGAAGCTAGCGCGGATGAGTTGAAGATGCTTCAATACAACACTCAAGCTTGTGATATACTCTTCAACAGGTTGTGCCCCGAAGAATTCAACAAAATCAGCCGTCTTGAGAATGCAAAGGAAATTTGGGATACTTTGATTGATATGCACGAAGGTACCGACTCCATCAAGGAATCCAAGTTGGATGTGCTTTAAAGTCAACTTGACAAGTTCAAGATGGAGGATGGTGAAGGCGTCGCTGAAACGTACTCTAGGCTTGCTCTCATTACAAATGAGATTGCCGGCTTAGGAAGTGAAGAGATGACCGACAAATTCATCATCAAGAAGATCCTAAGAGCATTGGATGGAAAATATGATACCGTGTGCATATTGATCCAAATGATGCCCAATTACAAGAATCTCAAGCCAATGGAAGTCATTGGAAGAATTGTTGCTCATGAGATGTCACTCAAGGATAAGGAGGAGCTCCACAACAACTCAAGTGGTGCTTACAAAGCCTCATGTGAAGCCCCCACATCATCAAGTGAAAAACAAACCTTCAATGAAGAATTGAGCCTAATGGTGAAGAACTTCAACAAGTTCTACAAAAGTAAAAGCAAAGAGAGAAGCTCCAAGTCAAGGTCTTACAATGACAAAAGATCTTCTAGTCGAGAGCGCAATTGCTACAATTGTGGAAGACCCAGACACTACTCCAATGAGTGTACGGCTCCCTACAAAAGAAGGGAAGAATCACCTAAGAGGAGAAATAGAAGAGAAGAATCACCACCAAGAGAGAGAAGGAGTAGAGATGATCGTTATGAACGAAGAACATCCCGGAGAAGCAAGGATTCGGAAAGGAAGGAAAAGTCATCAAGGAGCTACACAAAACAAAGAAATCAAGCTCATGTTGGTGAATGGGTATCCGGTTCTGACTCCGACAATCACTCCGAGAGAAGCTATCACTCCGACTCCGAACATACTCAAGATGAAGGTGTTGCCGGTCGCACTTGTGTCAACCAACTCCTACGACATATTTGATTCACAAAATGAGGGACTTGGAAGATGCTTCATGGCTAAAGGCCCAAAGGTAACACCACCCGAGTATGTTGATTTCAATAGTGATGAAGATGACTTGCTAGGTGATGATGATTTACTTATTGACAACTCTAGTGATGAATACTATGATGAAACGTCAATTAATCTTGCTAATCAAGATAAAATGAATGACGATGATAAGAGAAGATTGAGCTCCTAACTAAAGAACTAAACACTCTTAAGTTATCTCATGAAACTATCTTAGGGGATCATCGAGAACTTTTAAGGACTCATGAGAAGTTACGCTTTGAAAAGCTCAACCTTGAGCAAGAGCATGAGTTCTTAAAGGCAATCAATGATGATCTTCGCAAGAAAAGTTCTTCTTACATTCCAAGCGTTTACTCTTATCTACTTACATGCCTCAACTCAAGTCTAGTAACAAGAACAAGAAGGATTCTTCCTCTAGTAGTAACAATAATCATGTTAAATCTAATGTTGTTGCTTCTAGTAGTTCTCTTGATTCCACTAATGATACTCTTAGCCAAGTTACACTTGAGCAAGAAAATAGCTTATTGAAGGGAATTATAGAGAAAGGTGTTTACAGGAGCCTTGCCGGGAGTAAGCAATTCGAGGAAATTGTACGCAAGCAAGGAAGGCACCGGAAGAACCAAGGTGTTGGTTTTGAACGAAAGTTCAATGCCAATGGAGTTGAGTGGGAAGAAGATCAATACCCCAAGACGAAGTTTGTTCCTCAACAAGAGAAGTATGATCCTACTTCCTTCAAAGGGACACAAGCTCAAGATGATCTTCCACCACAAGACCACAAGCAAAAAGGCAAGGATGAGCTTCAAGAGGAGATTGATGCATTTGAAGAAGCTCCCAAGGCCTTGGTCAAGAGGATTCCCAAGACTACGTCAAGTTCTACTTCATCAAGTATGACTACAACCCCAAGGATTCCCATCAAGATGGTGTGGATCCCGAAGAAGAAGAACTAGAGAGTTCTTGAGGGTGACTCCGCCAACATACTTCACTCATATCATTTTGGCAAGGACAAGTGCAATCAACTTCCACATCTTGCACTAGTTCATGGAGTCACAAACCCTCTTGTTGGTAAGACAAGGGATAAGGTAACCTAATGCTTTCAAAGACATCATTTTGTGTGTGCATCACTCTATGTCTATGGATATCCTTGTTTGTTCCTTTTGGGACTAACCCGTGTAGGTATTGAAAGTGCAACTCACTACAAAGGATTGCTCCAAATGATCTACATCAACATTGAGCATCCACATCTTCAACACCTACATGAAGTCATCATCGACAAAACCCAAGGTTAATTCATCCCTCTAAGGGGGGATCTCACATCTAGGGGGAGCTTTACTCTAAGAATTGAGTTAAAGCAACTCTAATGGTGTGAACACATCATTGCATTATGTAAAAGTGGCAACCCCACTTGAGCTTAAACGATGAGTATGACCTATGATCAAATGTTCTCATTTGACTCCTAAGTCAATATACTCATATATAGATGACCTGGTCATTGCCAATAGCTTGATAGATGCAAGAATGGTTGTGCACGCTTTGCCACATATTTCATTTGTCATTTTATTGTGTGAGCATGTTGGTTGCATATTTCACTCACTCGAGGACATCCACTTGTTGTGTTGATTGTTTGGTTTATTTTCTTTTGCCAAGTGGATGGACAAGAATGCCTAAGAACCTTCTCTAGCTATCTATGCTTTTCTTGTCTCAAACTCTATTCTTGCTACATCACAAAGTTTGATCAAGTCAGATTCGAACCACTCTGTGTGAGGAGCACTCGAAGTCCCTGACTCGTCATAGACTTAAACTTCCAAAACTTCTTTGTGCATTTCGGTCTGACCGATTCTTCTATTTCGGTCATACCGAGATCACTAAGTCGATCTATGTTTTCAATCTCGATGCAACCGATTTGAACATTTTGGTCACACCGAGTTGCAGTAACTGCATGCAGTAATGCATCTCGGTGCCACTGAGTTGTTCCACTTGGTCACACCGACAGGGTCGGGCTATATATATCCACGGCAAAAAAATCAAAATTTCTCCGAACTCTTTCGCCCGCGCTCAGCCCGCTCTGCCTCCTGGGTCTCCGGATCATCCTCCTCATCGCTAGCTGTCTCCCACCGCTGGTCTCCGCCGCCGTCAACAGGAATCATCTCCGTCGTTGCCGCCGTAGGAAGTCCATCGCTGAACTAGGGTATGGACTTGATCCTTGTGCTAATCTCACTCCGATTCCTAGCACACTGTTTTCGCCATGTATCTTGCCATGATTGAGATCATCTTATCCAGTAAGAACGCTCCGTAGATTAGGTTTGGACTGAAAATTTAGGATTAGGTTTCCACCAAAACCATCTCGGACCCACCGAGTTGTAGAAATCGGTTCCAGTGATTTGGCCAAGGCCATTGCACATGTGATTCTCAATCCGACCGAGAATTGCAAATCGGTGTGACCGAGTTCAGGACTTTGTGAAACCCTAGCAGTCTCAGTGCCACCGAACTGTGACTCGGTCTGACCGAGTTCACTAGTTCAGGTTCCTAAAGCTGCTTCGGTATCACCGAGTTTACAAATCGGTAGATCCGAAATGCTTTCTGTGGAAAACTAAAACTAAGTTTTTAACTCATTCTCTTGCAAAAACCTCTGAATTTTGTGATGCTCATCCTATTCTACCTCATCTATATCTATTCACAGGGTCTGCTGTCAGTGTTTGCAACATGTCTTATCAAATTGACAGTCAGAACAAGTCTGAGGAGTAGGTTCACATGAGTGAGGGCACTAGTCCCTCTAGCAGCTATGATGGTAGCAGAAGCACACCCAGCAACTTGCCTAAGGCAGCCACCAGGGCCAGAAAGAAGAAAACCTCAGAGTCTATAGATGAAGACTATGTGGCTGTAGAGGATGAGTCCACTTCCAAGAAGGTGGTCAAGAAGGAATATGGCATAGGTGTTGCCACTAAGCCTGGAATGAGGACCAAAGCACCTGCTAGAAGAGTTCCAATGTCCAAAACCAGAGCCTCCACTCAAGTGCCTTTGGAATCTGAACCCAAAGAGGCTGCTGAGGAAGGGAAGAGGAAGGAAAGGGTCAAGAAGACCATGGCCAGGGTTGTTGGAAAGCCTTCCATGATGGAAGATGATGAAGAAGAGGTTGCTGCACCAGCACCTAAAGCTCAGAAGCTTATGGGTGATGCCATCAGGTAAGGGGATGCTTCATCAAAGTCCAAAGAAGCACCCAAGGCAGCTGCTCCAAAGCCTAAAATTGCACCCAAGAGGAATACTAGGAACATTCCTGCTGGAGAGAAGAACAAGGCCCCAGTGCCTGAAGTTGTTGTTGAAGAAGAAGATGATGAGGAACATGTCTTGAGAAAGTTCAAGCCCAAAATTCCAGATCACAATGATGCTCATCCTGTAGCTGAGGATATGAAGCTGAGAGAGGATGCAGGACTCAGACAGTGGAGGTTGACTGATCCCTATGCAGTCAGGAGGAGAATTGATGTGGACTACAGGTTCCATACAAAGGAACAGTAGGATTTCTATGAGACAGTACTGCTTGACAAGAAGCCAATTCTGTGTGATATGAGATGGGTGGACTGGAAATATATCAAGGAGAATGAAGAGCACTATCTTGGTGTGTATGACAGTTTCAATGCTTTTGGAGTGGATGACTTTGTTGGGCAGAAGCTCACAAAGTGGAATGTTGAGCTTATAATGCAGTTCTACTCCACAGCACACTTCTATCCAGATGGAATGATAATATGGATGTTTGAAGGTACTAGGTACCAATCAACTATTGAAGAATGGGCTAATCTGATCAATGCACCTAAGGAGAAAGAGGATGACTTAGATGTCTATGCCAATAAGAAGAAGGATCACAACTCTATGGCACATATGTACAAGGAGATCCCATATGCTGCTGTTGAAACACACAAGTTTGGATCAGTACATTACCTTATGTCAGGATTGCCAACCATCAACTGGATCCTCGGGCACACTCTTTTGCCTAAGTCAGGTGATCACAAGATGACCAGAGGCCATGCTATCAATCTGCTTCACATATTTGATGTGCCTCAAAAGTTCAAGGTCATGAGCTTCATAGTGGAAACTATCAAGAGGACAACTGCTGACCAGAAGAGAAGTTGTGGGTATGCCCCATAGATCCAGGAGCTAATTAACTCCAAGATAGGCACTGGCACATACCTGTTGGACAAGGATCAAATGCCTATCTATCCAGATTTTGAGGACAACACATTGGTTATGGATGAAGATGAACCATCTTCTGTGCAAGCACAAGCAAAGAAGGAGAAGGCAAGGACTGAAAAGGCTGCCAAGATGCCAACCATTGATGAGGCATCTCAGTATTTCCTGAAGAGCAAGCAAGATCAGCTTGGCTACTTGATTGCCTCCACTCTAAGGATTGAGAAGGGATCGGCTACCCTGACTCAAAACCAAGAGAGCCTGGAGAGGATCATGGAAAGAAGTTCTATGACTTGGATGTGAAGGTCACTGAGATACAGTCAGTTGTTGAGTAACTTCAAGATGACATGCAAGATAGGAAGGGCAAGACAACCACTGATGTGTTTGCTAGAGTGCCCAAAGCTTAGAGATCAGCTGCAGTGCATGTTCTAGACACAAGAGCAACTTCATCTGCACCAGCTACAGCTTCAGTGCCACCAGCTCCAGCACCTACTCCACCAGCTCCAACTTCATCAAGTGATGCTTTCGTCCTTGGCGTTATCTCTACACCACCAGATGAAGATCAAGCCTGAGAGTCGATTTAGTACTATGCATTTTCTATGAACTTTTTGGTAACTTGTTGCCAAAGGGGGAGAAAAATGTATAGATCATAGGCTTTGAGAGAGAGCATTGTCTTTTTATTCTCTCTTGTTTTGGTGGTTGAACTTTGTTTGCTTGTTTGATATACTTTATGCCTGTGTGATACTTGGATGATCATGTGTTTGATCATATGCTACATTAATGCTTGTTGGATGACATTATCCTTTTATCTCTATATGATCATTCACTTTGCTTGGTGATGAGTGCATGTATTTTAATTATTATCATTTTGAGCGCTCCACCAAGATGCATGTGACATGGGAGAGTAACTCATGATCCTAACTCATTGTGCATTTGCAGTCCAAAGCAAATCTTAAACTATGCATAAATTTAGGGGGAGCTCTCACATTTCACATACTTCTCAAAGCGACAATGTTTTTCAATCTTATTATCATTTTTCAAAGCTTTATCTATATGTTGTCATCAATTACCAAAAAGGGGGAGATTGAAAGTGCAACTATCCCTAGGTGGTTTTGGTAATTCCTAACAACATATAGCTCATTGAGCTAACACTATTTCAAGATAAATATTTCAGGAAAAGCTCAATGAATGGCATGGCATCGATGAGAAAAGTGGACCCCTCAAAATGCTAAGGATAAAAGGATTGGCTCAAGCTCAAAGCTCAAGACTCTACATTTTATATTTTAGTGATCCAAAATCACATTGAGTCTATAGGAAAATCCAATACTATCAAGGAGGGATGAGGTGTTGCTTAATAAGGTTCTTGCTCAAAGTGCTTAGTGATATGCTCCAAAACCCTCAACTACTTTCTCACATCCACATATGACCTAAACCAAAAGTCAAACTTGGCCCCACCGATTCTTTCTATCCGGCACCACCAAGTTTAGATGTCATAGCCACTGCCACAAACCTAGGCAAATCGGTCTCACCGATAGGGATCTCGGTCTCACCAAGATGGGATTGTAATCTCTCTGTTTCCTTTCGTAACATTTCGGTACCACCGAGATGAGCAATTGGTCCCACCGAGATTGCAATGTAAACTCTCTGTTTCCCTTTCGTATCGGTCTCACCGAAATGAGCGAACCGGTCCCACCGAGTTTACCTGACCAACTCTCTGGTTAGCTTATTACCAAAATCGGTCCCACCGAGTTTGTGTAATCGGTCTCACCGAGATTACGTTATGCCCTAACCTTGACCATATCGGTCCTACCGAGTTGCATGTCGGTCCCACTGAAAATCCTAACGGTCACTAGATTTGCTGAATCGGTCCGACTGAGTTTCTCAATTCGGTCCCACCGAGATTGGCAAGTTGTGTGTAACGGTTAGATTTTGTGTGGAGGCTATATATACCCCTCCACCTCCTCTTCATTCGTGGAGAGAGCCATCAGAATGAACCTACACTTACAACTTACATTTTTTGAGAGAGAACCACCTACTCATGTGTTAGGACCAAGATATTCCATTCCTACCACATGAATCTTGATCTCTAGCCTTCCCCAAGTTGCTTTCCACTCAAATCTTCTTTCCACCAAATCCAAATCTTGTGAGAGAGAGAGTTGAGTGTTGGGGAGACTATCATTTGAAGCACAAGAGCAAGGAGTTCATCATCAACACACCATTTGTTACTTCTTGGAGAGTGGTGTCTCCTAGATTGGCTAGGTGTCACTTGGGAGCCTCCGACAAGATTGTGGAGTTGAACCAAGGAGTTTGTAAGGGCAAGGAGATCGCCTATTTCATGAAGATCTACCGCTAGCGAGGCAAGTCCTTTGTGGGCGACGGCCAAGGTGGGATAGATAAGGTTGCTTCTTCGTGGGCCCTTCTTGGGTGGAGCCCTTCATGGACTCGGGCAGCCGTTACCCTTCGTGGGTTAAAGTCTCCATCAACGTGGATGTACGATAGCACCACCTATCGGAACCACGACAAAAACATCCGTGTCTCCAATTGCGTTTGAATTCTCCAAACCCTTCCCTTTACATTCTTGCAAGTTGCATGCTTTACTTTCCGCTGCTCATATACTCTTTGCATGCTTGCTTGAATTGTGTTACGATTGCTTGACTTGTGCTAAGTTAGCTAAAATCTGCCAAGAACTAAAATTGGGGAAAGGATAAGTTTTATTTGGTTAAGTAGTCTAATCACCCCCCCCCTCTAGACATACTTCCGATCCTACAGCAACAAAAAGAAATCATCAAAAATTCAACTGGCTGACAACTCAATCGACAGAATGAATTCTAGTCGAGCGGACTTACCAGCTCTCGAGGTGGCCGCGTCATTGGCTTCCTCATCTCCTGGGGCCTTGTCAACGTCAATATCAGTCGCGGCAGAGGTTGGGCTGGAAAAGTGCACGATCATTCGGTCAGAACAGAAGAGTCAGTCGGTAGAGGAAAACACGGAAAGGAACACTCACCCAGAGGCAGCAGGAACATCCATCTTAATCCTGGGCAGAGTCTTCCGAGCTTTTGGAGGAACGACCATGGGCTGCTTGGCGACTTTTTCCGTCGGCTCCGGGGTCGAAGTCTAAGTGCGTTTTTGCGTTTGGGTGCTTGGGGCCACGGTCTTGCTGCGCCCGCCCGCTGGACCATGGAGTAGCTTGGATCAACGTTCCGAGCGAGGTGGTGAGTCGACCATCTCTTCATCGCCCGACTCGTCGCTCTCCTCTTCATCCTCATCATCCAGAGATTGCCAATCGCTGCTGTCCTCCATGCTGTCTTCTCGTTCCTGGTCTTGCTCCAGAGCTTGTTCACCATTGGGCATCGAGTACATCTCAGTATAAACCTACAAGAACATAAGTCGAGTGAAAGCCAGTCGGATTCAAAGACAGTCGGGAAATGTACCCAAATACAGTCGGTGACAGAGACCGAACCTTGTCTGGCTGGTTGCTGTCACTAAAGGGGTCGACTCTCCTGGCGGCTCTGGGGTTGTCCTTGTTTCTTGTAATACTCCTCAACCAATGGGCCACTGTCTTAGCCAGTACTTCCTCTGGATGAACCCGAGCGGTGTCGGTGGCTCCAGAATACATCCACATAGGGTGGTCACGAGCCTGGAGCGGCTGGATGCATCGATTGAGGAATACCTCTAGCAAATCCATGCCAGTGACGCCTTGATTGATCAATTGAACCACCCTCTCAACTAGCATGTTTGTTTCCACACTCTCAGCAGTAGTCACTTTCAGTGAGGAAGGAGTCTGAACATGATCAAAGGTGAAACGGGGAAGTCCAATCGACTGGCATGGGGTTGCGAGGTCCTGGCAGTAGAACCAGGTCGACTGCCAGCCTCTGACCGACTCAGGAAGGTTCATGGAAGGGAAAGAGCTCCTCTGCCTCTTATGGATACCTAAACCCCCACACATCTGAATGACGTGTGTTTTCTCATCACTCGTATTTGCTTTCTTCACCGACTGAGAGCGGATAGTGAAAATGTGCTTGAAAAGACTCCAATGTGGTTGACAACCCGGAAAATTCTTGCACATGGACACGAATGCAGCAAGGTATGTGATGGTGTTGGGAGAAAAGTGATGGAGTTGGGCTCCGAAGAAGTTCAGGAAACCCCGGAAAAAGGGGTGCGGAGGGAGCGAGAAACCCCGGTCGTCATGGGTGGCAAGCATAACAGACTCACCCAGTCACGGCTGCGGCTCTGTCTCCCCCTTCGGCAACCGCGCAGCACCACCAGCGATCAGTCCGGACTCCACCAGCTCGTCCAAATCTTCCTGCCGGAGTGAGGATCGGATCCAATCACCCTGTATCCAACCCGGTGACAGCACCGACCGCGACGACGACCCCCGATTCTGCTTCTTGCCTTTCACCGTGCCCATCGCCTTCTTCACGCGTTCCAGCACCGCTGTCTTGTCCTTCACCATAGTGGCGGAGCGGCGGTGTCGAGAGCGAAGGAGGTGGATGCAGTGGAGAAGCAGAGGAAAAGGGGAGAAAATGGACGCGCACAGTGCAGGCGACTCAGCTCTGTCGCCTTTTAAAGGCCCACTTCCGAGTGGATGACGCATGGGCCCAGGCGATCCTGTCAAATCCCGTAACATTCGCGCACTGGGTACGTGGTGAAAAAGGTGGGGCGGGAATCGAGGCGCTCTTGTCTATCCATCCCTCTTACCACGGCACGCTCCATCCCGCGCGCTTCCCCGAAATTTTGAATCCCGTGAGATCCGGGATACACCGTAACCAATCGCGCCAAAGATTCCGCGACCAAAAACAACACTCGACGGATGATGTTATAAATTCACTCGGCAACTTCTGAATCGATCAAGGCGATTGAAGCGAAGCTGAAGTTCTAAAATGAGCCTTCCATCCTGCGTAAACACTTGTGAAGCGCAAGGGTCGAAGCAAGATCAACTTCAATCTTCTTTCACTCAGGCCTTAATCCATTCGGGGGATAATGATGAGGATATAGACCTAGGGTAGGATCATAGGCCTGATCTATACGCCCTACCCAAGGTTACTACCCTAGAAGCAAAGAAGCTCAAGAGACAACAGGGAGTACCCAATAAAGGTGTCGAGTGCAATCCATTCGACCAATGAACCACTCGGGTACCCCTCCTTCCCGAAGTCACACGACCAGTCAACCACCCAACCATACAAGAAGCCACTCGACCTTCTGAAGACCACGAGTCACTCAGAACAGCAATGGGCGAGCATTCACTCCGTAGTCTTTAAGGTCATTTAAAGCACTTAAGGCTGGCGTTACCAGTAACACCCCAATCTTTATGTACATTGAACCCTCTATAACGGGGGATGGCTGGGGTCCTGGCGAACTCTATATAAGCCACCCCCCTCCTCTGGCACAAGGGTTCGCACCCCTGTAACACACACACACACACACACTCATATATTCCAGTCGACCGCCTCCGGGCACCGAAACGTAGGGGTTTTACCTTCTCCGAGAGGGGCCTGAACTCGTAAACACTTGCGTACAATCTTGCTGTAGCTAGGACCTTGCCTCCTTATTCGTACCCCCTATACTTACTATCAGACTTAGTATCACGATAGATGTCGCTACTCATCTAAACAACTTTGTTGATTTGTGTGATATGCAAAATAAGAAAGATACGGATAATGATATTGTTAAATTGAAGTTATTTCCATTTTCACTTATAGATCGTGCTAAAACTTGGTTTTCGTCTTTGCCTAAGAATAGTATTGATTCGTGGAATAAGTGCAAAGATGCTTTTATCTCTAAGTATTTTCCTCCCGCTAAGATCATCTCTCTTAGAAACAATATTATGAATTTTAAACAACTTGATCATGAGCATGTTGCCCAATCTTATGAAATAATGAAATTAATGATTCGCAATTGCCCTAATCATGGTTTGAACTTATGTATGATCATACAAAAATTTTATGCCGGATTGAATTTTGCTTCTAGAAATCTTTTAGATTCGGCCGCGGGAGGCACTTTTATGGAAATCACCTTAGGAGAAGCTACTAAACTCCTTGATAACATTATGGTTAATTATTCTCAATGGCACACCGAAAGATCTACTAGTAAAAAAGTGCATGCTATAGAAGAAATCAATGTTTTGAGTGGGAAGATGGATGAACTTATGAAATTGTTTGCTACTAAGAGTGCTCCTATTGATCCCAGTGATATGCCTTTGTCTACTTTGATTGAGAATAATAATGAATCTATGGATGTGAATTTTATTGGTAGGAATAATTTTGGTAACAATGCGTATAGAGGAAACTTTAATCCTAGGCCGTTTCCTAGTAATTCCTCTAATAATTATGGAAATTCCTACAACAACTCCTATGGAAATTTTAATAAGATGCCCTCTGGTTTTGAGAATACTGTTAAAGAATTTATGATCTCTCAAAAGAATTTCAATGCTTTGCTTGAAGAAAAATTGCTTAAGGTTGATGATTTGGCTAGGAATGTTGATAAACTTTTGCTTGATGTTGATTCTTTGAAACTTAGATCTATTCCACCTAAGCATGATATATCTCAAAGCCATGGGAATTTCCGTTGATGAGTGCAAAGAAAGAACCGCTAGGTTGCGTGCTAAGAAAGATTGCTTTGTAAAAGCGTGTTCTTCTAGTTTCCATGAAAATAATGATGAAGATCTAAAAGTTATTGATGTGTCCCCTATTAAATCTTTGTTTTTCAATATGAATCTTGATAATGATGGGACTGGAGATGAGTCAACTTTAGTTAAAAGGCGTCCCAATGATTCAGAGTTTTTAGATCTTGATGCTAAATTTGGTAAAAGTGGGATTGGAGATGTCAAAACTTTACATAGCATTGAACCCACTGTAATGGATTTCAAGGAATTTAATTATGATAATTGTTCTTTAATAGATTGTATTTCCTTGTTGCAATCCGTGTTGAATTCTCCACATGCTTATAGTCAAAATAAAGCTTTTACCAAACATATTGTTGATGCCTTGATGCAATCTTATGAGGAAAACCTTGAATTGGAAGTTTCTATACCTAGAAAACTTTATGATGAGTGGGAACCTACTATAAAAATTAAAATTGAAGATCATGAATGTTATGCTTTATGTGATTTGGGTGCTAGTGTTTCCACGATTCCGAAAACTTTATGTGATGTGCTAGGTTTCCATGATTTTGATGATTGCTCTTTAAACTTGCACCTTGTTGATTCCACCATTAAGAAACCTATGGGAAGGATCAATGACATTCTTATTGTTGCAAATAGGAATTATGCGCCCGTAGATTTTATCGTTCTTGATATAGATTGCAATCTTGCATGTCCTATTATTCTTGGTAGACCTTTCCTTAAAACGATTGGTGCAATTATTGATATGAAGGAAGGGAATATTATATTCCAATTTCCATTAAGGAAAGGCATGGAACACTTTCCAAGAAAGAAAGTCAAATTACCTTATGAATCTATCATGCGAGCCACTTATGAATTGAATGCCAAAAATGGCAATACTTAGATCTACTCTCGCTTTTATGCCTAGCTAGGGGCGTTAAACAATAGCGCTTGTTGGGAGGCAACCCAATTTTATTTTTGTTCCTTGCTTTTTGCTTCTATTTAGTAATAAAAATTTCATATAGCTTCTGTTTAGATGTGGTTTCATGTTTTAATTAGTGTTTGTGCCAAGTAGAACCTATAGGATAACCTACGGTGATAGTTAATTTGATTCTGCTGAAAAACCAGAAACTTTTGCGTGCACGAGAATAATTTTAGTAAATCACAGAAACGTACTTTTGCGTTGATTATTTTTGAAGTAGATCAATAGACAATTTTCCCAGGAATTCATATGTTAGTAGGATTTTTAGAGTTCGAGAAGTATTCGAAAGTTACATATTGCTACAGACTGTTCTATTTTTGACAGATTTTGTTTTTCGTCTGTTGTTTGCTTATTTTGATGCATCTATGGCTAGTATCGGGGGGTATGAACCATAGAGAAGTTGGAATACAGTAGGTTTAAGACCAATATAAATAAAGAATGAGTTCATTACAGTACCTTATGTGGTGGTTTTTCTTTCTTGCACTAACGGAGCTTATGAGATTTCCTGTTGAGTTTTGTGTTGTGAAGTTTTGAAGTTTTGGGTAAAGATTTGATGGACTATGGAATAAGGAGTGGCAAGGGCCTCAGCTTGGGGATGCCCATGGCACCCCAATATATTCAAGGATAACCAAAAGCCTAAGCTTGGGGACGCTCCGGAAGGCATCCCCTCTTTCGTCTTCGTTTATCGGTAACTTTACTTGGAGCTATATTTTTATTCAGCACATGATATGTGTTTTGCTTGGAGCGTCTTGTATGATATGAGTCTTTGCTTTTTAGATTACCACAATCATCCTTGCTGTACACACCTTTTGGAGAGACCCACTTGATTTGGAATTCATTAGAATACTCTATGTGCTTCACTTATATCTTTTGAGCTAGATAATTCTTGCTCTAGTGCTTCACTTATATCATTTAGAGCATGGCGGTGGCTTAGTTTTGTAGAAATTGTTGATCTCTCATTCTTCACTTATATTATTTTGAGAGTCTTTTTTCAGCATGGTATTTGCTATGGTTATAAAATTGGTCCTAGAATGATGGGCATCCAAGTTGGGTATAATAAAAACTATCACAGAAAGTGAATTGGATGCTATGATCAATTTGATGCTTGATAATTGTTTTGAGATATGAGGATGGTGATATTAGAGTCATGCTAGTGGATTAATTATGAATTTAAAGAATACTTGTGTTGAAGTTTGTGATTCCCGTAGCATGCACGTATGGTGAACCGCTTTGTGATGAAGTTGGAGCATAATTTATTTATTGATTATCTTCCTTATGAGTGGCGGTCGTGGACGAGCGGTGGTCTTTTCCTACCAATCTATCCCCCTAGGAGCATGCGCGTAGTACTTTGTTTTCAATGGCTTGTAGATTTTTGCAATAAGTATATGAGTTCTTTATGACTAATGTTGAGTCCATGGATTATATGCACTCTCACCCTTCCACCATTGCTAGCCTCTCTTGTGCCGCGCAACTGTCAGCGGTACCATACACCCACCATATACCTTCCTCAAAACAACCACCATACCTACCTATTATGGCATTTCCATAGCCATTCTGAGATATATTGCCATGCAACTTTCCACCGTTCCGTTTATTATGACATACATCATCATTGTCATATTGCTCTTTGCATGATCATGTAGTTGACATCGTATTTGTGGCAACGCCACCTTCATGAATATTCCATACATGTCACTCTTGATTCATTGCATATCCCGGTACACCGCAGGAGGCATTCATATAGAGTCATATTTTGTTCTAAGTATCGAGTTGTAATCTTGAGTTGTAAGTAAATAAAAGTGTGATGATCTTCATTATTAGAGCATTGTCCCAAGTGAGGAAAGGATGATGGAGACTACGATTCCCCCAAAAGTCGGGATGAGACTTCGGACTTTAAAAAAAAGAGAAAGGACAAATGAAAAAATGAGAGAAAAAGAGAGAAGGGACAATGCTACTATCATTTTTATCACACTTGTGCTTCAAAGTAGCACCATGATCTTCATGATAGAGAGTCTTCTATGTTGTCACTTTCATATACTAGTGGGAATTTTTCATTATAGAACTTGGCTTGTATATTCCAATGATGGGCTTCCTCAAAACGCCCTAGGTCTTCATGAGCAAGCAAGTTGGATGCACACCCACTTAGTTTCTTTTGTTGAGCTTTCATACATTTATAGCTCTAGTGCATCTGTTGCATGGCAATCCCTACTCACTCACATTGATATCTATTAGTGGGCATCTCCATAGCCCGTTGATACGCCTAGTTTATGTGAGACTATCTTCTCCTTTTTTGTCTTCTTCACAACCACCATTCTATTCCACATATAGTGTTATGTCCATGGCTCACGCTGATGTATTGCGTGAAAGTTGAAAGAGTTTGAGAATACTAAAGCATGAAACAATTGCTTGGCTTGTCATCGGGGTTGTGCATGATTAAATACTTTGTGTGATGAAGATAGAGCATAGACATACTATATGATTTTGTAGGGATAACTTTCTTTAGCCATGTTATTTTGAGAAGACATGATTGCTTTGTTAGTATGCTTGAAGTATTACTGTTTTCATGTCAATACGAACTTTTATTTTGAATCATTTGGATCTGAACATTCATGCCACAATAAAGAAAATTACATTGAGAATTATGCTAGGTAGCATTCCACATCAAGAATTCTGTTTTTATCATTTACCTACTCGAGAACGACCGGGAATTAAGCTTGGGGATGCTTGATACGTCTCCAACATATATCATTTTTGGGACTAACCTACTAACCGGAGGCCCAGCCCGAATTGCTGTTTTTTGTGCCTATTTCAGTGTTTCAAAGAAAAGGAATATCAAACAGAGTCCAAACGGAATGAAACCTTCGCGAGCGATCTTTCTGGAAAAAATGCAAACAAGGAGACTTGGAGTGGATGTCAAGAAACAAACGAGGAGGCCACGAGGGTGCCCGGCGCGCCTAAGGGGGTGGGCACGCCCCTACCCTCGTGGGCCCCTTGTGGCTCCACCGACGTACTTCCTTCGCCTATATATACTCTCGTACCCTGAAAATATCGAGGAGCACCATGAAAACCTAATTCCACCGCCGCAACCTTCTGTATCCGGGAGATCCCATCTTGGAGCCTTCGCCGGCGCTCTGCCGGAGGGGGAATCGACCATGGAGGGCCTCTACATCATCTCCAAGGCCTCTCCAATGAGTTGTGAGTAGTTTACCACAGTCCTTCGGGTCCATAATTATTAGCTAGATGACTTCTTCTCTCTCTTTGAATCTCAATACCAAGTTCTCCTCAATCTTCTTGGAGATCTATTCGATGTAACTCTTTTTGCGGTGTGTTTGTCGAGATCCGATGAATTGTGGGTTTATGATCAAGTTTATCTATGAGAAATATTTGAATCTCCTCTGAATTCTTTTATGTGTGATTGGTTATCTTTGCAAGTCTCTTCGAATTATCAGTTTGGTTTGGCCTACTAGATTGATCTTTCTTGCAATGGGAGAAGTGCTTAGCTTTGGGTTCAATCTTGCGGTGTCCTTTCCCAGTGACAAGAGGGGCAGCAAGGCACGTATTCTATTGTTGCCATCGAGGATAAAAAGATGGAGTTTATATCATATTGCATGAGTTTATCCCTCTACATCATGTCATCTTTCTTAATGTGTTACTCTGTTCTTATGAACTTAATACTCTAGATGCAGGCAGGAGTCGGTCGATGTGTGGAGTAATAGTAGTAGATGCAAAATCGTTTCGATCTACTTGTTGCGGACGTGATGCCTATATACATGATCATGCCTAGATAATCTCATAACTATGCACTTTTCTATCAATTGCTCGACAGTAATTTGTTCGCCCACCGTAATACTTATGCTATCTTGAGAGAAGCCACTAGTGAAACATATGGCCCCCGGGTCTATCTGTTATCATATAAGTTTTCCATCTAATTTTATTTGCATCTTTTACTTTCCAATTTATATCATAAAAATACCAAAAATATTTATCTTATCTTATTATCTCTATCAGATCTCACTTTCGCAAGTTACCGTGAAGGGATTGACAACCCCTTTATCGCGTTGGTTGCGAGGTTCTTGTTTGTTTGTGTAGGTGCGTGGGACTTTTGAGGAGCCTCCTACTGGATTGATACCTTGGTTCTCAAAAACTAAGGGAAATACTTACGCTACTTTGCTGCATCACCCTTTCCTCTTCAGGGAAAACCAACGCAGTGCTCAAGAGGTAGCATAGATAAACTCTTTTAATACTCATATTATCAAGATCAATCAAGTAGGAAGTAGGGTATTACCTCCATCGAGAGGGCCCGAACCTGGGTAAACATTGTGTGCCCCGCCTCCAATTACCATTAGCCTTACACGCACAGTTCGGGACCCCCTACCCGAGATCCGCCGGTCTTGACACCGACAATTGCCCTTGCCAAGGAGCCCAGGTTTCACAAGAAGACAAGGCATATCAAGTGTCGCTTCAATTCCATTCATGAAAATGTTCAAGATGGAGACATAGATATTTGTAAAGTGCATACGAATCTGAATGTTGCAGATCCGTTGACTAAACCTCTTCCACGAGCAAAACATGATCAACACCAGAACTCTATGGGTGTTCGATTCATCATAATGTAACTAGATTATTGACTCTAGTGCAAGTGGGAGACTGTTGGAAATATGCCTTAGAGGCAATAATAAAATGGTTATTATTATATTTCCTTGTTCATGATAATTGTCTATTGTTCATGCTATAATTGTATTAACCGGGAACCGTAATACATGTGTGAATACATAGACCACAACATGTCCCTAGTGAGCCTCTAGTTGACTATCTCGTTGATCAATGGATGGTTATGGTTTCCTGACCATGGACATTGGATGTCGTTGATAACGGGATCACATCATTGGGAGAATGATGTGATGGACAAGACCCAATCCTAAGCATAGCACAAGATCGTGTAGTTCGTTTGCTAAGAGCTTTTCTAATGTCAAGTATCATTACCTTAGACCATGAGATTGTGCAACTCCCGTATACCATAGGAATGCTTTGGGTGTACCAAACGTCACAACGTAACTGGGTGGCTATAAAGGTGCACTACAGGTATCTCCGAAAGTGTCTGTTGAGTTAGCATGAATCGAGACTGGGATTTGTCACTCCGTATGACGGAGAGGTATCTCTGGGCCCACTCAGTAATGCATCAACACAATGAGCTCAATGTGACTAAGGAGTTAGTCACGGGATCATGCATTACAGAACGAGTAAAGAGACTTGCCGGTAACAAGATTGAACGAGGTATTGGGATACCGACGAATCTCGGGCAAGTAACATACTGATTGACAAAGGGAATTGTATATGGGATTGATTGAATCCCCAACATCGTGGTTCATCCAATGAGATCATCGTGGAACATGTGGGAACCAACATGGGTATCCAGATCCCTCTATTTGTCATTGGCCGGAGAGATGTCTTGGTCATGTCTGCATGATTCCCGAACCTGTAGGGTCTACACACTTAAGGTACGGTGACGCTAGAGTTGTTATGGGAATTAGTATGTGCTTACCGAATGTTGTTCGGAGTCCCGGATGAGATCCCGGACGTCACGAGGAGTTCCGGAATGGTCCGGAGATAAGATTTATGTATGGGAAGTTCTTATTCGGTCGCCAGAAGTGTTCGGGGGTTTATCGGTATTGTACCGGGACCACCGAAAGGGTTCCGGGGGTCCATCGGGACGGTCCACCTGTCCTGGAGGGCCCTATGGGCTGAATATGGAGGGAAACCAGCCCCTAGGTGGGCTGGGCACCAACCCCCCCCCCCCCACAGGCTGTTTGGGGGAAACCCTAAAGGGGGCGCCCCCCTTGGCTTGGGGGCAAGCCTCCCCCCTTGGCCGCCGCCCCCCCTCTAGATCCATCTGGAGGGGGTCGGCCCCCCTCTCCCTTGCCCCTATAAATAGAGGGGAGGTGGGAGGGCTGCCGCACCCTTCCCCTGGCGCAACACTCCCCCTCTCCAACACCACCTCCTCCTCGGTAGTGCTTGGCGAAGCCCTGCCGGAGAACTGCAAGCTCCACCACCATGCCGTCGTGCTGCCAGAGCTCTCCCTCAACTTCTCCTCTCCCCTGCTGGATCAAGAAGGAGGAGACATCCCCGAGCTATACGTGTGTCGAACGCGGAGGCGCCGTCCGTTCGGCGTTAGATCGGATCTTCCGCGATTAGATCGCTGCGAGTATGACTCCATCATCCGCGTTCTAGTAACGCTTCCGCTTAGCAATCTTAAAAGGTATGAAGATGCACATCCTCTCTCTCTCTTGTTGCTAGAATCTCCTAGATTGATCTTGGTGATGCATAGGAAAATTTTGAATTATTGCTACATTCCCCAACATCTGGATTATGTGACTAAGGTCATCGGCGTCTGGGGGCGAACATAGGTACCTTGGAAGTTGTCTCTGAAGGCGTCCTCCAAGTCTTCCCAGCTACCAATAGAGTTTTCTGAGAGGCTGTTCAGCCAGTGCCGTGCTAGTCCCTTAAGTTTTAGGGGGAGGTATTTCATGGCATGTAGGTCATCACCACGGGCCATGTGGATGTGGAGAAGAAAATCCTCAATCCATACTGCGGGATCTATTGTGCCATCATATGATTCAATGTTCACGGGTTTAAACCCTTCTGGGAACTGGTGCTACATTACCTCATCGGTGAAGCATAGGGGGGTGTGTGGCACCTCTTTATCGGGCAGCGGCACGACGCTGTTTGGATGAAGTCCGTATGCGGTTTTCAGCCCAAGTGAGGTTGTGCTTGTCGCGCCAGGACTGATGGCCGTCTTCTCGCGTTGGGGAACGCCCGCTTGATCCATAGATTGATCTGGTATGACCGGCTCTATTGTCCAGGTCCTGTCATAGGTCATACATGTATTCTGCAGCCGCTGCCTCTCTGCCTCTACGGCGAGGTGGTGCGGGCTGATGTTAGGCTTGAGTTGCCGGTCTGTCCCGGCCACGAGGTGGCCGGTCAGGTCCGTCAGTAGCGTTACACATTGTCGGTATAGGCTCCAGGGCCTCATCGTCGAATTGGGGTAGCAGCTTGCGCTTTGGGTAACTCTTAGTTGAGCGTTAGCGACCGTATTCCTCGGCTGCCAGGACATTAGTCCATATGTCATTGAGCAAATCTTGATCGGGTTGAAGCTGCTGCTACTTCTTTTTCAGGCTTCTTGCAGTGGCTATTAGCCGGCACTTAAAGCACTCTTGTTCGAGGGGTTCCTCCGGCATGATGAAATCTTCGTCGCCGAGGTTTACATCATCCTCGGAGGGTGGTAGATAATTACTATCCTCCGAGTCCTCGTTCCCGACCGGTTCGTCGGGGTTAATTTTCGCATCCTCCTAATCGTCCAGTTCAGATGTTGGCTCGATAGGGGATTCAGGGTCTTCGGCGTTCTCCGGAGTGTTATTGTCTCCGGTGCCGGTGTTGCAGTCTTAATCGCGACGCGATTTTGAGCGGTGCCGCGCACGTCGATGCTTCAGAGGTGCTTCAACAGGTTTGTCCTCAACCGGATCCTTCCTGCTATCGTCGTCATCCTCTTTGAGTGTGTCCACCATGTACACGTCGTATGTGGAAGTGGCCATCCATCGTCCGATGAACGGTGGGTTCTGTCTATTCTCATCTCCGGTATCGTCGTCCATACCATCGATGTCTTCGGAATCATAGTCGAGCATGTCAGTTAAATCCTCGACAGTGGCGTGGGACGTAAAATTCCCCGCTCTCAGCCCCTAGTATGGGCTGGGCGTAGTTCGGCAGTGATTCTTCTGCAATGGCGAGAGATCGCATTAAGTCAAGGGCCTCGTTTAAGGGCGAGGTTTGGACGGGGAAGCGAGAGTCGTGGAGTTGGGCGGGACAGAAGTTCCCTGGCCAAGCTCACATGACGCGGACCTTAAGAGTTCGAAGCTAGTGTCCGGAGGCGAGTCCGGCTTCATGATAATAGGGGGAGCCTGGCGTAACTCCGGGCCTGCCGGTGACGCGACCCCCTCCGGTTCTTTGGTGTCAAGCTCTATAGCTGCAGAGAGTCCGGCGGGCTTTAAACTCCCATCTTCGAACCCGGTGATGCGCTACGGATCTAAGGCCAGAGCGGTGGTTGGGGCCGCGAGCCCTGGGAAGATCAAGTCTCCTCGGATATCAGCGACATAGTTCAGATTTCCAAAATTGATCTATTGACCAGGGGTGTACCTATCGATCTGCTCCAAATGGACAATCAAGTTGGCGCGCAGTGCGAAGCCACCGAATACGAAAACTTGGCCGGGGAGAAAAGTCTCCCTCAAGGCGGTATTGTTGTAGATGATCAACGGAGCCATCAAGCCTTCTAGCGATGGCACAGTGGAACTCTCAATGAAACCACCAATGTCGGTGTCAGAACCGGCAAATCTCGAGTAGGGGGTCCCGAACTGTGCGTCTAAGGATCAAAGGTAACAGGGGGCAGGGGACATGATGTTTACCCAGGTTTGGGCCCTCTTAACGGAGGTAATACCCTACTTCCTTCTTGATTGACTTTGATGAGTATAGGGGTTACAAGACTTGATCTACCTCGAGATCATAATGGCTAAACCCTATATGTCTAGCATGTATGATTATGATTGCCCCTACGGACTAAACCCTCCGGTTTATATAGACAGCGGTGGGGCCTAGGGTTGTACAGAGTCGGTTTACAAAGAAAGGTAGATACATTATCCAAACGCCAAGCTTGCCATCCATGCAAAGGAGAGTCCCATCCGGACACGAGGGAGGGCCTTCTGTCTTGTATCTTGACGGCCCATTAGTCCGGCCCATATCGCATAGCCCGGACGCCCGAGGACCCCTAATCCAGGACTCCCTCAGTTGCTACGGCAACAAAACTTGTTTCTACACTTATGTTTATGATTTTGATTTTTATCTTGAGGAAGGGTAATAGGCTTCCCAAATTCATTCAGCTATAGAAAAACTTCATTCTATTTTGTCTTTTGCATTTGGAAGGGTAATAGACTTCCCAAAATTCATTCATCTGTAGAAAAACTTCATTTTATTTTGGCATTTGCTTTTGCATTTTATCTTCGGCATGTCAAGTCACCAATGTTTTCTGTTTATATGTTGCCCATATGTATGCCTATTTCTTTTCCATTTTATCTTCAACATGTCCTGTTTGGGTCTCAAATCCCATGATCTCATAGTTTCCGCCGTTGTATTGGGTTGAATTGCAATTGCTGAGAACAGCAAATTCAAACATAGATTAAGTATGTAGACATATGGGAAGAGAGATGAAGCATTTTATGTTCTGGTAATTCTTTGTCACTTGACCAACCATTTGATTTTGAGTGCTAATTGAAATTATTTCCAACTCTAGGATGATTGCGCAAACCATCAATGTTTCTCAGTTCTTACTTGAAGTGAATTTATTTCTTCTCACCTTGTTGTCATTATGGTCTGATCCACCATGTAGTTATCATTGCTCATAATGATGTTGTGCAACTTATATAGGCGGCATATGCAATTATCTTTTTAGTATCTTGATATGACATTAAAGCATAGTAGTAATGGATGCAATGATAGCATAATGGCTTCAATGGCATGCAAAGTAGCTATGTTTCTGCACTTATTTTTGTATCATTGTTGCTTACCTTGCATAGAGTTCTTTTTTATCCGCAATGTAGTTGTCCTTGCTTATTTTGAATCTTTGCAAATTATATAACCTGCAAATGGAACTTTCATATAAGTAGTATCATCATATGGAAGTAAATCAAAGCTCTAATGGTTGCAGCCGTGAAAAACAATGTTTGTCTCCTTGTTGATAATATGTTTTGCTACTGCATGTTGGTGTTGTTGCCGATACTTACTCTGTGCAACTTGTTTATTCTTCATGTGCAATTTAAGATAATTAGTTTCATTAACATTCTGAGTTTTCTGCATACTGTAGTAGGAATGGTTGCTTCTTTATCCTCCCGTCAACAATGTTTTCTGTTTATATGTTGCCTATATGTATGCCCATGTCCATTACATTTTAACTTCATCATGTCATGTTTGGGTCCCTAAGGCCCATGATCTCATAGTTTCTGCCCTTGTATTGAGGTGAATTTCAATCATTGAGAAGAGCACATTTGAAGTTAGATGAACCATGTAGATATATGAGAGAGAGAGATGAAGCATTTTTGTTCCGGTGATTCTTTGTCTCCTGGCCAATCTTTTGATTTTGTGTGCTAAAGCTAGTTGTGATTGTTTCCTAATCCATTTTGACATGATCCATGAATTTGAATTTCAGAAATGGAGAAGACCAAATCAAAAATGAAGAAATTCATGAAGCATTTACCCTGATGAGAAACATTTTGGATGATTCTTGTTGCTTCTTCCTCTTCCTCCCCTGGTGATCTCCTCCTATGTGTCCTTCAAGATCGGCATTGTCACCGATGGCGGCGCTAGCGTCGCATGTAAAGAGAGGAGAGGGGAACGAAAGGGGAGAAGTTGAAGGAAAGAAAATGACCCTACGGATCTGAGTCGAGGTTGCGACTAGGTGTTTTTTGAGCTGACAATGATATCTGGTTAACAGGTCTAGCTGCTCAATGTATTTATATTCCTTATACATCCAGCGTGGTTATGACCGAGGCGTTGGCAATGCGGGATGGCCTGAACATTGCAAGCTTGCTAGGTTTCCCACGGGTGGAGGCGGAGTCGGACTTTTCGATAGTAATTGAATCTTGTGATGCCCAGACAAAATGGTGGAATGAAACAGCTGCAATTTTTGCTGAATGTGTGGACATTTCGACTTTGATTGGGAAGGTCAAATTTAAGCATTGTTATCGTAGTTCAAACAAAGCGGCCCATGTGCTAGTGAATTACAGTTATTGTAATAAACTCTATAGTCATTGGACCGACGAGCCTCAGACTGTCTTGTCTCAACCATCGTGGATGATATAATTCTTTTCTAAGTTAATAAAGTTAGTCATGATGGTTTTAAAAAAAGGCAGGTCTAAAAATCAACTGACCCAGAGTTGATTTTCAGTCGACAGCCAGTCCCAACTTTAACCGAATTTCAGTTAAGCAATAAACAGATAAGTACGAGCCCACCAGCTTTTTATCAGTCTAGAAACATGCTTCCAAGAGCGGAGAGCCCGGTGCGTACATACGTGTCACGCGCGCCAGCACGCAGCCGACACGCGATCCAGAAGTGCACGACGAGCCGGCGAGTGCGTCGGGCAGCGGCGAGGGGACGGTCGTGGCTGGATGAATCTCCACCTGGCGAAGCAATCTCTGGATGCGACGCTCACTTGTCGAAAAGGTCTCGCTTTCACCGGTCGGCTCGTCGACTCGGCTGGACCCACGTAGCCCAACAAGACGTTTTTGACTGGCCGCGAGGTAGTACTAGTACTTTCTAGTGCGTGTGCTGCTGTGACGCCGCACTTTCCGCGTCGACTCCATCCCTTTCGCGGTGGAAGCTTCGGTGTGCGGCGTGGCCTGCAAGCTTGTGAGTTCATGCTGGATTTCCTCCGTCGGAGTCGTGGCCACGCGACGCAACCTTGTGTTAGTAGTACAGGCGAAGTAGCATGTGAATTTCTTCCGCCTACTCGAACGTGTCGCAATGGGGAGCTGTGAAACAGAGAGCAGCAGTACGAAAACAGAGTGCTTGTGCAACAACGAGATCAATTGCATTAGTCTTTCTGTTGCAAAGCAACAATTCAGTACATGATAATTCGTGGGAAGCTAAACACTCGAGCGACTGGTGACGCCTAAATGAATCGTCACAGGCTTCTACCGCATTAAGGACGCCGCTGTACTCCACGTCCAAGGTAATGGCGAGAACGCGGGACTCTGCGCCGCTTGGTTCTTCGTCTGTGGTCGCGTCTTCGTCCAGGTCGGTCATCTCCTCGACCACCACGGGCACTGCGCCGGTTGCTCCGGTTGGCGAGGAGAGCACGTCGATCCATCCCTCGTCCGAGTCCCAGTCCGGGAGCTCCGAGGCGGGGCAGGCCAGTGCCCTGATCCTCGTCTCGGCCGAGCTGTCGTGCTCCGCCTCCTCGGTGTCTGAATCCGACTCCCAGAATGCGGCGTCCAGCGTGCTCTTGGGGGACACCCATTTGCTCTCCACGGCTTGCGCCTTCGCCTCGACGACGGCGGAGGCCAAGAACGGGTGCTCCAGCAGCTGCGCCGCCGTGCACCGATCGCTGGCCTGCCTGACAAGGCACCTGGCCAAGAAGTCCTTCGCGTCGGCAGACAACCATTCGGGAACCTCGGGCATGGCCTCCGTGTAGCCGATCCGGTGCAGCGCGGCCAGCGCGTCGCCGTCCATGCCGCTCCACGGCGTGCGTCCAGTGGCCATCTCGACAACCATGCAGCCGAGCGCCCAGACGTCGGCCGCTGGGCTCTGCTCCTCGCCGCGCGCCACCTCCGGCGCCATGAACGCCGGCGTGCCACCGATGATCGGCACGTCAGCGCCAGCCTTCCTCGAACAGCCGAAATCGGCGAGCTTGGCGCGGCCGTCGGCGCCGATCACGACGTTGCGCGCCTTGACGTCCCCGTGCACCATGCCGGCGCTGTGAAGGTACGCGAGCCCGGCCGCCACGTCGGCCGCGTAGCCGCGGACGGCGAGCTCGTCGAGGCCTGTCGCCATCTGGTCGGCCAGCGAGCCGCCGGGGGCGAACTCGAGGAAGAGCTGGTAGGAGCCGTCGGGGGCGCCGCGGCCGCCGATGCAGGAGACAACGCGCGGGGAGCTCAGGCCGGCCATCACCCGCTGCTCCCTCCTCAGCGCCGCCGCACAAGCCGCGCTCGCCGACTTGACCGCGAAGAGCTCCCCCGAGGCGTCGTCCGCCGCCAGGAACACCTCGGCCCCCGAGGCGCCGCGGCCGAGCGTGCGCACCCGCGTCCATTGCTTGCTCACGGACATCGCCACCTTCTGTGGGATTGTTGTGGTTTCTGTTGGCACTCTTTGTTGTCGAGCTTGCTTGTGGCCTGCTGAATTGATGATGGGTTCTTTTTTTGGCGGGTGCGTGTATATATAGGACTTGGAAGGAGTACTTGTGGAGAGGAAAAGTTGAGGAGATTGCAAGTTTAGAACATGGAAGGCATTTGGCGTGTGCGGGGACTAGAAAATCCTGGCGAAAAGGCGTGGGATTCAAGCTGTTTCGGGTCTCGGCACGCGCCCACGGCGGCGGATAGGGTTGGGCGGTGAGTGGGAAGCTCGGGCGGGGCTTGACCTGACCAAGCTTAGCGATCCGCCTATTCTTACTATCCGCGTAAATTAATCTCGTAGCGGAGCCGGAAAAGGCAAAAACCGTGTCAAATCTCTCGCATTCTATCTACTCAGCCGACGATTCCGAGAAGGTACTCTACTGCCATCCCGGGGGAGAAAATAACTCGATAGTATACAGCGGTAGTCGAAGTCTTGGTCGGTCGTTGGGAGACGGACTGTCTGAAACGGAGCGGTGTGCTGGGTTGGCCGCGTCTCTAGAGCAAACGGATCCGCGGTGGAAGTCAGCGGTTGGCCTGTTGGGTCGCCACAGTTGGCGCAGAACGCAAGCAGCAATTCGTAGCGACGTCGTGACCCCAGTTTTTTTCGCCCGGAGAGAATTCGCAGTTGGCTACGACAGCAGCTCGTGATCCTCGAATCTCACGGCAAATGCCTCATTAGGCGTGGGTGTCGCCACGACCGGAGAGAAAATTCCGAGTAAAAATATCTCGCGCGTCTCCACTTCCGCACATAGGAAAGGAAATGGCCGGGAATATTCGACACCCCGTCCCCGTGCATATGCGGGCACGTTCACCGTGCGCCGCCGCACACGCGACGTCCTCGTCGCCGGCTGCCGTACCGCTCAGCTGGCAGTCGTATCGGCCACGTCGAGCCGCGGACAAGTGGCGTCGCGGGAGAGCACGGACGGAGTGGGGGTGCCGCCGATGCTGCTGGCCCATGCCGGTCGATCACGCCAAGTGGTGGACGCGCGTACTTTTGGGGCGCGGGGCCGCCGAAACCGAAAGGCTGGATACGGTGGTACGCAGATCGTCGCGTGAGCCGAGTGGGTTGCTTTGCTTGCTTGGCCAGCGTGAGCAGAACATCGCACGTCGCCGCTCACTCCTCGCCGTCGCACGTCGTCGCGCCTGGATGGATGGGATTCCATTTCACTTCACCATGGAGCCAAGTAAAGCTTGCTGCATGGCTATGCATTGGCAGGCCGTCCATTTTTGTCCACCTCAAGAAGAAAGCAGCGCGCACCACACGGGCGATGATGGTGCGCTTGAAACCCGCGAAGCCGTCCGCAGAAAACAAACGTCGACGCGTCAGATCTGGCTGACAGACGACGCGAAAAGGAGCGGCAGCGTTCTTCCGACGGCTGCTAGCTGCACATGAACTCAACGTCCAAATGAAATGACTACCCCAAGTAACACAGCCACACAAGTCAGCCTTCACTGTAGTACGTACTACTTTAACTTAACTTAAGTCTGTCGTCAACCAATGATTGCATAAAAAGATTAGCACTAATTACCTTACCTCCAGAACATAAAAGAAGAGAGGCAAAGCTCACCTCTTCCTTCAGAATAAATAAATACCACTCCACTGTTTCCACTGCCGACCGTCAAGAAATGCACACGAGTCAGCCTCCACTCTAGTTTAACTTAATCCTCGCGTCAAGGAGTAGTGATGGTTGTATAAAAAAAACTAACGACTGAACAAGTAAATTACCACTGATTAACTTAGCACTCAAGTGCCGACTGCCGGCCGCCAAGTACTAACACTAATTAACTCGGCTTTCCATTTTGTTAAATGCTGCTATACTAATCTTCTTTCTGGCGCCTGTTGCGGTCAAGCCAAAAGGGCCGCCCCAACTCTAGCTGCAGCAGGTGGCGGCCCTTTTGACCTTGTTGAACACCGGCCGTTGTGCAGTTGACGAGCGACCAACGGTATGATGTGCGAGATTGAGAGGATTTTCAGCAGATGTAAAAGCTAAGGACGCTAACTCGATATGTATGAGGGGATAAGTTTGAGTTAGATGATGGGGTGAAGCCTAACCTTTGCTTGAAGTGGCATCGCATGCGTTGGGTCCGCAACTACTGTATTTGCCTGCGTGCGCAGAGCTTTCACGTAACTCATTTCGAGCTCAGTGCATCGAATCTCCAGAAAGAAGAACACTGAGCAGTAGGCCTGGGAGGGATTGTCAAACCCCTGTTGCTTGCCAATTGTGTGCATTCGAAAGAAAAGGTCTGCGCGTGCTCTGCTTTCTAGGAGGTCAACATCCTCTCAAAAAAGGGGCAGGTACGGAAAAAGGGGGTGCGAACTTTGATCTCGAGGCAGCTACCGTATATCGTTGACATTTGACTTAAGCTTGGGGGGTAGTTTAATCTAGGAAGAAGTTGACCAACTGAAGAGACAAGCGCTTTCTAGGAGTAGGTATATATTTCATGGAGCGGAACTACTTGACGGACGATTTTGTGTTGAACGACGCATGCACGATAGCTGATCCAAGCGCCTACGGCTGCTCATTTCATGGAGTACTGAACTTCTTTCAGCTCGGATATATTATTGGGCTGACATTAGTGTGATTGGGGATATCGTCTGAGGATGAAAATGTAGTAGAGGTATGGCCTCTTGGCCGACTCCACCGGGGCTTGTCCAAATTTGAACTCTTGGATGATTCGTTCGATTGGCATAAGTTGCTTGCAAGTTGGGATGTTGGATAAGGGCATCTCCAACGATGACTCTTAAACCGAAACGCATCCGTCCGTGGACCGGTAGTCAACGGGCACGGATGTGGAAACCGGTCATCCAAAGCTATCCACATGCATTTTAAACTGGATTTCAATAACCGAAAAAATTGCATGTAAACTGGACAAAGACATAATGCAACCGGACAAAATCCATGGATAATGAGACCGTCGGCGGCGGAGTTGCACCCGGTGATGAGCAGTGCTGCACGTGGGTGTCGGCGAGAATGACATGAGGCACGAGGGGTAGAAACCAAGATTATCGGGGTGTTGCGCCTGCGTGGCCCGCCTTCCAACAATCCACGCAGTGAGCAACTTCGGCGGCGAGGTTGGTCCAAGCGGACGCGTAAGTGGCGACGCGCGCGAGTTGGGTCTCTCTCTCTCTCTCTCTCT
>NC_041381.1:639719820-639825043 GCF_002162155.2 Triticum dicoccoides
TCTCCCCCCCGCGCTTTCTTGTGATCGTAGGATCAGCAAGGTAGATCTTGTGAAGGGAAGGTGAGTTGGTATTAGTAAAGAGTAAAATGCATCCTTGGTCATTCAACTTGTCGTGTACGCTCATTTTGATAACTGTGCTCAAGAATACGGTCAATACGGCCACTATATAAGAGTTGTTGTGATTATATAGTCACTGTCACTTCATATAGCTCCGTATTTTGTTCAGTTGACCGGTTAAATAGTTTGAATGATATCGCGACACATGGGGAGGGGTGTAGAGGAGAGTCGACGAAGACTCACCTTGCTTGGCATCCTCGTCATTGTTTGTCTGTACCTGGAGCACGACGGCGAGGACCGCAAGTAGAGAGGTGGCCACGATGCCGTTGTGGCGGCACTCGGCCTCCGTCCATAATGTATGGCACTTCAAGCCAGTTGGCACAGACCCAGAGCATGACAGCCTAGTGGTCGGTGTTGACGAGGAGTGCACGGAGGGAGGCGGCCTTGACGCCCGTTGCGGCGGCCCGTGCGAGCAGGCGGTGCTCGGCCTCCGGCATCGTTCTCACTATCAGAACGAGATAAGAGAAAAGTTTGTGATTTTTAGAGTGAAGGGTTAAGAATATGGGGGAAAGCAGATGAGGTCGTTTGCTCGGTTCGGTACACAATGTTCGCACTCACACTTGTGCTTATATTTGTGCAGAGTATCTGACGGCGCCAGCTACTGCATTACTACAAATTGCTATAATCTTAAGTCAGATATTTTTAGCATTTGGATAATCATTTTGCTTGTGTGTTTGTGAAGGAAATATGCCCTAGAGGCAATAATAAAATTGTTATTTTATATTTCCTTATTCATGATAAAGGTTTATTATTCATGCTAGAATTGTATTGATCGGAAACTTAAATACATGTGTGAATACATAAACAAAGTGTCCCTAGTAAGCCTCTACTAGACTAGTTCATTGATCAAAGTTGGTTAAGGTTTCCTAACCATAGACAGGTGTTGACATTTGATAACGGGATCACATCATTAGGAGAATGATCTGATGGACAAGACCCATCCGTTAGCTTAGCATATGATTGTTCAGTTTATTGCTACTGCTTTCTTGAATGTCAAATACATGTTCCTTTGACCATGGGATCAAACACTCCTGAATACCGGAAGAATACCTTGTGTGTTATCAAATGCCACAACGTAATTGGGTGATCATAAAGATGCTCTACAGGTATCTCCGAAGGTATTTGTTGAGTTGGCATGGATCGAGATTGGGATTTGTCACTCCGAGTATCGGAGAGGTATCTCTAGGCTCTCTCGGTAATACACATCATAATAAGCTTGCAAGAAAATGACTAAGGAGTTAGTTATGAGATGATGTATTACAGAACGAGTAAAGTGACTTGCCGGTAACGAGATTGAACAAGGTATGAAGATACCGACGATTGAATCTCGGGCAAGTAACATACCGACAGACAAAGGGAATTACGTATGTTGTCATAACGGTTCGATCGATAAAAAAATTCGTAGAATATGTAGGAACCAATATGGGCATCCAGGTTCCGATATTGGTTATTGACCGGGGAGGTGTATCAGTCATGTCTACATAGTTCTCAAACCCGTAGTTTCCGCACGCTTAATGTTCGTTGGCGATATAGTGTTATATGAGTTATATGTTTTGGTGACTGAATGTTGTTCGGAGTCCCAGATGAGATCACAGACATGACGAGGAGCTCCGAAATGGGCTGGAGGTAAATATTGATATATAGGACAATGATATTCAGACACCGGAAGAGTTTCGGAGTGTACCGGATAGTCATCGGATCACCGGAAGGGGTTCCGGGCACCCCCGGGAGGTTAATGGGTCACATGGGCCAAAAGAGATGGCAAACCAGCCCACATGGGGCTGGCGCGCCCCTCCTAAGGTTGCAGCCCTTGGGGAGAGAAGGAAAGGGTGGATTCGGCCTTCCCCTTCCTTCCCTCTCCTCCCCTTTCCTTTCCCCTCCGGCAAATATGGTAAGGGGGGCGCACCTAGGGCAGGATCCCAAGGAGGATTTGGCCTTCTTGGGGGTGCCCCCTAGCTGCCTTCCTCTCCCCCCACCTATATATATGTGGGAGGGGGCACCAAACATAAACCACGAGAATCTCTTAGCCGTGTGCGGTGCCCCTCTCCACAGTTTCGTCCCTCAGTCATATTTTTGTAGTGCTTAGGCGAAGCCCTCGGAGATAGCATCACCACCACCACTGTCACCACGCCGTTGTGCTGCCGGAACTCATCCACTACTTGATCGTCTTGCTGGATTAAGAAGGCAAGGACGTCACCGAGGTGAACGTGTGTTGAACGCGAAGGTATCATACGTTCGGTACTTGATCGGTTGGATCGCGAAGAAGTTCGACTACATCAACCATGTTACTAAACTCTTCCGCTTATGGTCTACAAGGGTACATGGACACACTCTCCCCCTCGTTGCTGTGTATCTCCATGGATAGATCTTGCCTGTGCGTAGAATTTTTTTGTTTTCCATGCAACGTTTCCCTACAATGGCATAATGATCCAGGTCTACGCGTAGATGATATGCACAAGTAGAACACAAAGAGTTGTGAGCGATGATGGGCATACTGCTCACCACCAACGTCATTTTGATTTGGCGGTATTGTAAGATGAAATGGACCGGACCAACCTTACATGTCCACGTACATGAGACCGGTTCCACCGATAGACATGCAACTTGTTTTGCATAAAGGTGGCTGGCGGGTGTCTATTTCTCCTACTTTAGTTGAATCGAATTTGACTATGGCCGGTCCTTGAAGAAGGTTAAAACAACAAACTTGATAAATCACCGTTGTGGTTTTTGCCGTAGGCAAGAACGGTTCTTGCTAGAAGCCTGTAGCATCCACGTAAAACTTGCAACAACATAGTAGAAGACGTCTAACTTGTTTTTGCTGGGCATGTTGTGATGTGATATGGTCAAGATGTGATGTGATATACGTTGTTGTATGAGATGATCATGTTTTGTAATATCGACAACCGGTAGGAGCCTTAGGGTTGTCTCTTAATTATTATACGAAATGCAAGTGCCATGTAATTACTTTACTTTATCGCTATGCGTTAGCAATAGTTGTAGAAGCAATAGTTGGCGACATGACCCAACTCAATGATGGAGATCAAGGTGTCGAGCCGGTGATGATGGAGATCATGACAATGCTTTGGAGATGGAGATCAAAAGCACAAGATGATGATGGCCATATCATGTCACATATTTTGATTGCATGTGATGCTTATCCTTTATGCATCTTATTTTGCTTAGAATGGCGGTGTCATTATAAGATGATCCCTTCACGAAATTTCAAGAGAAAAGTGTTCTCCCCGAGTATGCACCGTTGCTAAAGTTTGTCGTTTCGAAGCACCTCGTGATGATCGGGTGTGATAGACTCTACATTCACATACAACGGGTGTAAGCCAGATTTACACACACAGAATACTTGGGTTAAACTTGACGAGCCTAGCATGTACAGACATGGTCTCAGAACACTGGAGACCAAAAGGTCGAGCGTGAGTCATATAATAGATCTGATCAACATAGAGATGTTCACCATTGATGACTACCCCATCTCAGGTGATGATTTGGATCATGTATCACTTATATAACTTGAGGGATGTTTATTTAAGTGCTAGTTCATTAGAAATTTGATTAATTCAACTTAATTTATCATGAACTTAGTCTTAATAGTTTTGCATATCTATGTTGTAGATCAATGGTCTGTGCTACCGTTCCCCTGAATTTTAATGCTTTCCTAGAGAAAGCTAAGTTAAAAGATGATGGTAGCAACTACACGAACTAGGTCCGTAACTTGAGGATTATCCTCATTGCTGCTCCGAAGAATTATTTCCTTGATGCACCGCTAGGTGACAGACCTAATGCAGGAGCTACTGCAGATGTTATGAACGTCTGGCAGGCTCGATCTGATGACTACTCTATAGTTTAGTGTGCCATGCTTTACGGCTTAGAACCGGGACTTCAAAGACGTTTTGAACGTCCTGGAGCATTCGAGATGTTCCAAGAGTTCAAGTTAATATTTCAAGCAAATGCCCGGGTTGAGAGATATGAAGTCTCCAACAAGTTCTAGAGCTACAAGATGGAGGAGAACAGTTCTGTCAGTGAAGACATACTCAAAATGTCTGGCTATCATAACCACTTGACTCAGTTGTGAGTTGATCTTCCAGTTGATAGTGTTATTGATAGAGTTCTTCAATCACTACCACCAAGCTACAAAGGCTTCGTGATGAACTATAATATGCAAGGGATGGATAAAACAATTTCTGAGCTCTTCACAATGCTTAAGGCCGCGGAGGTAGAAATCAAGAAGGAGCATCAAGTGTTGATGGTTAACAAGACCACTAGTTTCAAGAAAAAGGGCAAAGGACCGAAAGGGAACTTTAAGAAGAACGGCAAGCAAGTTGTTGCTCCCGTGAAGAAGCCCAAAGCTGGACCTAAGCCTAAAACTAAGTGCTTCTACTACAAAGGAAGTGGTCACTAGAAGCGGAACTGCCCCAAGTATTTGGCGGATAAGAAGCACTACAAGAAATATGTCAACTTGTGACCACCACTATTGGTCACTGAAAGGTCACAAATTTCCATTTGCGACCTTTTTGTGACCAAAAACAGAAGGTCAAAAGCTGGCCGTCATAAACTGACTCTAGCGACCTTTCTTCTGGAATGGTCGAAGACGTTTACGACCAAAATATTCCTACTGTGATGTTTTGGTCACTAGCAACCTCCCCAAGCCACGTAGGCATCCAGCGTGGCAAGCTGATGTGGCACAAGATTCAGCCCGGTCCAATTCGGTTTTCTACATGGGCCTAGCCCAACAATTCTAGATTTTTTCCAAGTCAATTCTTGTGGGCTACATGGGCCAAGCCCAATATTTCAGCATCTTTATTTTTGGGCCTTGGCCTTCTTACAATCATTTATTTTTTATTTTCAATCATTATATTTTAGCGCTGATCCCACTAGTCATAATGCCATACATCGGTCCCACATGTCAGAAATTTCAAAATTGCTCAAATTATATTCATAACTGGGTCCCACTGGTCAAGTTTCCATTTCACATCTTTTCAACATACATAATCATTATTTCAAATAGGACAGAACAGATATAATTCATTACACTACATTAGACTTTTACAATATTACAATTTACACTTGGCTTCACACTTCAGAACCAAAAACTCTTTACTAAGTATAGAACCAAAAACTCTTTGCTAAGTACTGTTTCACACTTGGCTTCACGGCTTCACACTCCAAAAAAATAGGCCTGGAGCTCCTGTAAAAGAATGAACATAAAGGCCACCAAAATTAGAGTGTACTGTTGCTGAGGCCAGAACCAAACAACTTCAATATTACAATAAAAAGAAGTCTCAGGTTTATCAAGCACAGCAAAACAGCACTGTGGCCATCAGTCAGATCTGAATATAGAACAAAAGAGGTCTCACGTTTAGACTGAAAAGGAAGAGCTAGTTATGCATGATGTCTCAGGTTTAAACAAAAGATCAAGACCACAATTTTAACAAGAGATATATAGCCAGTCCAATTGAACAAAACCTAGACAGTAGCATTATGAGTATTTAAGTGGAGATGTAGCAGGCAATCAAACGAATTTATTCTAGATACGATGAATAAAATTAGGCAATCAACAGCTTAAGCATCACAAGAATGAGCAGTACAAGAACACATTATATTCTCAATAAGCAAGTACAGTCTGCTTCAACCCATGTTCTAAAAAAGATGTTTATGAACGGAGGGAGTGATATTCAGCTTCCGCAGTCAAAGGAGACCCGTAAAATCATTGCGCACAGTTGCAAAAACACATTATGCAACAGCAATACAACATCAGCATGTGTGTGTGTGTATGTGCCGCGCTTACCTACATATCCTACTAAGCGAAGCCGGCAGTCAGATTGCCGGAAGGAGTACGTCGGTGGAGCTCCGAGGGGCCCACGAGGCAGGGGGCGCGCCCAGGGGGGTGTGCCCTCCACCCTCGTGACCTCCTCTGGCACTTGTTGGAGTAGGGTCCAACTCTCCTGGATCACGTTCGGTGAGTAAATCACGTTCCCGAAGGTTTTATTCCGTTTGGACTCCGTTTGATATTCTGTTTCTTCGAAATACTGAAATAGGCAAAAAACAGCAATTCTGGGTTGGGCCTCCGGTTAATAGGTTAGTCCCAAAAATAATATGAAAGTGGAAAATAAAGCCCAATATAGTCCAAAACAGTAGACAAAGTAGCATGGAGTAATCAAAAATTATAGATACGTTGGAGACGTATCAAGCTCCTCGTCATCGTCGTTGTGCAACCCCTTGTCCTTGTTTTCGGTGTTTATTTTGCCGGCCTATTTAAATACCCAGCTGTCTCTATTGGTGTGGTTGGCTGGCTTGTCCGGGGTGCCATGAATTTGGCACGAGCGCTCCAGTATACGATCTAGACTGGATGGTCCCTGATTGTTGCGTTTGAATGGCTTCTTCTGCTGACCGGATTTGGATTCGCCGAATCCGGCTTTGACCGTCGTGTCTTCGGTGTTGTCGCCGTTGTTCCGTCACTTGTGTCTGTTGCGCCGTAGCTTGCCATTATTGTCCCAGACATCTGAAATGCCAGAATGTGGCATAGTGCTACTGCGAGCCAACCAGCTGTCCTCGCCCATGCAAAAGCGGGTCATTAGTGTCGTGAGAGCTGCCATGGACTTGGGTTTCTCCTAGCCGAGGTGTCGGGCGAGCCACTCGTCACGGATATTATGCTTGAAGGCCGCCAGTGCGTCGGCGTCCGGACAGTCAACTATTTGGTTCTTTTTAGTTAGGAACCGAGTCTAGAATTTCTTGGCTGATTCTCCGGGCTGTTGAGTAATGTGACTCAAGTCATCGGCATCCGGAGGTCGCACATATGTGCCTTGGAAGTTGTCATGAAATGCGTTTTCCAGATTTTTCCAACTGCCAATGGAATTTGCGGGCAGGCTGTTTAGCCAGTGCCGGGCGGGTCCTTTGAGCTTAAGGGGAAGATACTTGATGGCATGTAGATTGTCTCCGCGAATCATGTGAATGTGGAGAAGCAAATCTTCAATCCATACTGCAGGGTCTATTGTGCCATCGTATGATTCGATGTTTACAGGTTTGAACCCTTCTGGGAATTCATGATCCATCACTTCATCAGTGAAGCAGAGGGGGTGTGCGGCGCCTCTGTGCCGGGCTATGTCGCGACGCAGTCCGTCTGGGTCTGACTAGTTATATTCGGCCCGACCAGATTTGTTGTTAGTGTATCCGGTATGACGGTCATCGTCATGTGTTGCGGCGCGCCCTCGTGATCCGTAGATCGATCTTGGTTGTCCTGCGGCATTATCCAGTTTATCGCGCAGGTCCTGAGTATTGCCCCGGGCCGTAGTAAACTGGCGCGGGGGTGCGGGCTAGTATTCGGGCTGATGTGCCATTTTATCCCGACCTCGAGGCGACCGGTCAGCCATGTGGCGCTCAAGTCCATATTCCTCGGCTGCCAGGACTTCTCTCCATCTATCTGTGAGCAGGTCTTGATCAGCTTGAAGCTGTTGCTGCTTCTTCTTCAGGCTTCTTGCAGTGGCACTAAGCCAACGCTTGAAGCGCTCCTGCTCCGCGGGGTCCTCGGGCACGCCGAGCTCGTCGTCGCCGAGGCTAATCTCGTCTTTGGAGGAAAGCATGTAGTTGTCCTCCTCAGGATACCCGTCCGTCGCCTGTTCATGTGGGCTGTCCTGCCCATCTTCCTGCTAAGCCTGCTTGAAGGCGGGCTGTTCGGGGTTGTATTCATCATCGGCACCATCCGGACTGTTTTCGTCTCCGGTACCGGTATTGCCTTGGTGGGGCTTGGAGCGGCGCTGGCGACAGCCATGCTTTGCTTTTTTCTTGGAGGGGTTATCCTCTGTTGCCTCATCGCTGTTAGTTTCTTTCGGAGTGTCCACCATATATATATCATATGAAGAGGTGGCTGTCCACCGCCCTGTGAGTGGTGACTCCTGTACGTCTCCTACATCGTCGTCCATACCATCGATGTCTTCGAAGTCGAAGTCAAGCACGTCGGTTAAATCATCGATCGTGGCAATGAAGTGGGTGGTGGGTGGGCAGTGAATTTCTTCGTCGCCTGCTTCCCACTCAAGCCAGACATAGTTCGGCCCAGATCCTCCTGACAAAGAGAGAGACTTTAATGAGTTCAGCATGTCACCAAAGGGCGAGTGCTGAAAGATATCCGCAGCGGTAAACTCCATTACCGGAGCCCAACCTGGCTTGGCTGGCTCGAGAGTGTGCGGACCAGGACCAACAACCGGATACGAGTCCAGGGGCCCAGGGATACAAGCCTCCATAGAGATGCGACCTATGTTCGGCTCCACCGCCGATGAGCGTGCGGCCTGCGGTGCGGGGTCCACCCCTCCGTCCTTGGGCAATGCAACCTGCTCCGGATTTAGATCCGGGGCTGCTACAGGGATGATGTCCTGAGCACTGTCCGACAACAGGTCTAAGCCGTGCTCGTCGTGACTGTCCGGCGCTCCTGGCACAGGCCCGAATCCGTCGAAGATCAAGTCTCCACGAATGTCCGCCGTGTAGTTCAAGTTTCCGAATCTAATCTGGTGGCCAGGGGCGTAGCTGTCGATCTGCTCCAGATGACCAAGCGAATTGGCCCGTAGTGCAAAGCCGCCGAACACAAAGATCTGTCCGGGGAGAAAAGTCTCGCCTTGGACTGTGTTGTTGGATATTGAAGACGCCATCAAGCCTTGAAGCGATGACACAGAGGAACTCTCAATGAAAGCACCAATGTCGGTGTCAAAACCGGCGGATCTCGGGTAGGGGGTCCCGATCAGTGCGTCTTAGGCTGATGGTAACAGGAAGCAAGGGACACAATGTTTACCCATGTTCGGGCCCTCTCGATGGAGGTAAAACCCTACTTCTTGCTTGATTAATATTGAAGATATGAGTAGTACAAGAGTAGATCTACCACGAGATCATAGAGGCTAAACCCTAAGAGCTAGCCTATGATGGTATGATTGTAATTGTGATCGGCCTTCTAAGGACCATCCTCTCAAATTTATATAGACACCGGAGAGGGCTAGGGTTTACATGGAGTCGGTTACAAGGAAGGAAATATAATATCCGAATCGCCAAGCTTGTCTTCCACGCAAAGGAAAGTCCCATCCGGACACGGGCCGAAGTCTTGAGTCTTGTGTCTTCACGCTTCAATAGTCCGGACGATGTATACAGTCCGGCTGTCCGGATACCCCCTAATCCAGGACTCCCTCAAGCGCCGTCGGCACGCTACCTCTACATCTACATTCGGGATTGATGTTGGCTTGAACTACGTCGGTATTTCCCCAAAGAGGAAGGGATGATGCAGCACAACAATGGTAGGTATTTCTCTCAGTGATAAGACCAAGGTTATCGAACCAGTAGGAGAACCATGCAACACCACGTAAACAGCTCGTGCACACAAACAATAAATACTTAAAACCTGACGTAAGAGAGGGATTGTCAATCCCTCATGGGTAAACAGATAGGAAAAACTGTAGTAGTTTGGATTAATAGATCTCACGGGAACGCAAGGTAAAATAAATAAATAAAAATTGCAACAAGGTATTTTTGTATTTTTGGATTAATAGATCTGAGAATAAAAGAAAATAAAAATAGATCGCGAAGTAAAATATAATAAAGAAGAGACCCGAGGCCGTAGATTTCACTAGTGGCTTCTCTCGAGAAAAATAGCATATGGTGGGTAAAAAAATTACTATTGGGCAATTGATAGAACATAAAATAATCATGACGATAGCCAGGCAATGATCATTATATAGGCATCACTTCCAAGATTAGTAGACCGGCTCCTTCCTATATCTACTACTAGTACTCCACACATCTACCGCTATGCAGCATGCATCTAGTGTATTAAGTTCATGGAGAAACCGAGTAATGCAATAAGAATGATGGCATGTTGTAGACAAGATCTATTTATGTAGAAATAGACCCCATCTTGTTATCCTTAATGGCAACGATATATACGTGTCGGTTCCCCTTCTGTCACTAGGATCAAGCACCGTAAGATCGAACCCATCACAAAGCACCTCTTCCCATGGCAAGAAAAATCGATCTAGTTGGCCTAACTAAACCAAAGATTCAAAGAACAAATACGAGGCTATAAGTAATCATGCATGTAAGAGAACAAAAGACTCAAATAACTTTCATGGATAAATACATAGAACTGATCATAAACTCAAAGTTCATCGGATCACAACAAACACACCACAAAAAGAGTTACATCAAATAGATCTCCAACAGACCATTATATTGAGAATCAAGAGAGAGAGAGAGAGAGAGAGAGAGAGAGGACTCCATCTAGCTACTAACTACGGACCTATAGGTCTACAATGAACTACTCACGCATCATTGGAGAGGCACAAATTAGGATGATGAACCCCTCTGTGATGGTGTTTAGATTGGATCTGGTGGTTCTGGAACTTGCGGCGGCTAGAATTAATTTTCGTCGACTCCCCTAGGCATTCTGGAATATTGGGGAGTTTATAGAGCAAGGAGGCAGTGTTGGAGGCCACCGAGGTGGGCACAACCCACCTGGGCGTGCCTGTGCCCCCAGGCGCGCCCTGGTGGGTTGTGCTCCCCTCTAAGCACCCCTCCAGTACTTTCTTGGCCCATCGTGTGTGTTGTGGTCTAGAAAAAACCACCAAAAAGTTTTGATGCGTTTGGACTCCGTTTGGTATAGATTCCTGTGAAGTAAAAAACAAGCAAAACCAGCAACTGGTACTGGACACTATGTCAATAGTTTAGTCTCAAGAAATGATATAAAGTTGCTATAAAATGATTGTAAAACATCGAATAATGATAATATAACAACATGGAACAATAAAAAATTATAGATACGTTGGAGACGTATCAGCATCCCCAAGATTTATCCTGCTCATCCTCGAGTAGGTAAATGATAAAAACAGAATTTTTGATGTGGAATGTTGCCTAACATGTTCATCACATATTCTTTTCTTTGTAGCATGAACGTTTGGACTTTTACATGGTTCAAAGCTATAGTCTACTTTTGACATGAAGACTTTAATACTCAAGCATATCAACAAGCAACCATGTCTTTCAAAATATCAACACTAAATCAAGGTAGGTAGGTATAGTGGACTCATGTGGCAAAATTGGGTTTAAGGGTTTTGGATGCACAAGTAGTGATCATACTTAGTGTAAATGAAGGCTATCAAAAGATTTGGAAGCATCCAACCAAGAAACGGAAAATCTCATAAGCAAGCATTAAGCATAACTAACACTGAATAATGCACCACAAGTAGGATGAAATTTCATTGCATAACTATTGACTTTCATGCTTGCATAGGGAATCACAAACCTTAACACCAATATTCTTACTAAAGCATAATTACTCATCAACATGACTCACATATCACTATCATATTATCTCAAAACTATTGCAAAGAATCAAGTTTATTTTGTCCAATGATCTTCATGAAAGTTTTTATTATATCCCTCTTGAATATCTATCACTTTGGAACTGATTTCATATGTTGCTTTTGATAGCTCAAACAAATCTAAGTGAAGAACATGAGCATGAAGAATTTTCTTTTCTCAAAATAATTTAAGTGAAGTAAGATAGAATTTCTTAAAAAATTACTAACTCTCAAATAAATCTAAGTGAAGAATGAGACCATTTCTTCAAAAATAGTAAAGCACACCATGCTCAAAAAGATATAAGTGAAGCACTAGAGCAATTCCATAGCTCATAAAGGTTTAAGTGAAGCATAGATAGCAATTCTAACAAGTCCTAGCATAATTTTGGCTCCCTCAACTAGGTGTGTCTAGCAAGGATAGATGACTTAAAACACAAAGCAAAACAAGGAAAGACTCATATCATACAAGACACTCCAAGCAAAACTCATAATATGTGACGAATAAAAATATAGTTTCAAGTAAAATACCGATGGTTGTTAGAAGAAAGAGGGGATGCCACTCGGGGGCATCCCCAAGCTTTGTTGCTTTATACTTCTTGAGTATTATGTTGGGGTGCCTCGAGCATCCCCAAGATTAGCCTTTTGCTAATCCTTATTCCTTCATCCATCGTGATCTCACCCAAAACTTGAAAACTTCAATCACACAAAACTCAACAAAACCTTCGTGAGTTCCGTTAGTATAAGAAAGCAAATCAACACTTTAAGTACTATTGCAAACCCATTCATATTTTGTTATTGTATTATATCTACTGTATTTTAACAATTCCATGGCAAAAACTCTTCAAAGGAAACCATAGAATCATCAAAACAAGCACATAACACAACAAAAACAGAATCTGTCAAAAACAGAACAGTTTGTAATAATCTGGGAACTTTGTATACTTCTGTAACTCCAAAAATTCTGAAAAATTAGGACAACATGAGAAATTTGTATATAAATCCTGTGTAAAAAGTTCATAGCAAAAGCACATTTCTGTGATTTATGAAAATTATTTTTCTGAGCTCACAAGTTTCTGTTTTTCAACAATATCAAATCAACTATCTCCCAAATTATCCTAGAGGCTTTGCTTGGCACAAACACTAATTTAAACCACAAAAGCACATCTAAACAGAGGCATAATTGGGTATTCTATTGAAAACAACAAGAAAAGCAAAAAGCAAAAATATACAAGTTGGGTTGCCTCCCAACGAGCGCTATCATTTTACGCCCCTAGCTAGGCATAATGCGAGGATCTAAGTGTTGACATCTTTGTTTCTAGATCCCTTGGAAGTGTTTTTGTTAGGTGATTTTGCAAATACAACATAAAACACCTCATCCATAGAGACTTTAGCACTATCAAGTTTCTTATCATTGTATCCCCTTCGATTTCCAGCAATGATCCAAGAATAGTGTTGATTAGCATCATTGAAAACTTGTTGGATTATGGCTAAAATAGGGACTTCATTTTTAAGATTCTCATCAAAAATTTGATTATTTACAATCAAGTGTCTTAACATATAATTACTATTATAAAGGATCTCATCAATTACCCTTTTTCACGGTTCATACCATAGAAATCAAAATTTTCCCTAGCTTCCTGTATTGTGTAATCAAACTCATTCATAAGAACAAGGGTGGCTAACTTTTTAGCTTTGGAATTATTTATAACGGGCAACTTAAAAAGCAATCTTTTGCAAGGTAGGATTGATGTCTGCTAGAACCACGTCGGTACTTCCCCAAAGAGGAAGGGATGATGCAGTATAGCGATGGTAGGTATTTCCCTCAGTGATGAGACCAAGGTTATCGAACCAGTAGGAGAACCTCCTCACACCACGTAAACAACACCTACACCCAAATAACAAATACTCGCAACCCGACGTGTTAAAGGGGTTACGGCGCCTCAATATAGGCAAATAACGTGATGTACAAAGTGGAAGATAGGATAAATAGATCGCGGAACAAATAAATTGCAGCAAGGTAATTTTGTATTTTTGGTTTAATAGATCTGAAAATAAATGCAAAGGAAAATAGATCGCAAAGGAAAATATGATGAAAAGAGACCCGGGGGCCGTAGCTTTCACTAGTGGCTTCTCTTGAGAAAAATAGCAAATGGTGGGAAAACAATTACTGTTGGGCAATTGACAGAACTTTAAATAATCATGACGATATCCAGGCAATGATCATTATATATGCATCACGTCCAAGATTAGTAGACCGACTCCTGCCTGCATCTACTACTATTACTCCACACATCGACCGCTATCCAGCATGCACCTAGTGTATTAAGTTCATGGAGAAATGGAGTAATGTAATAGGAATGATGACATGATGTAGACAAGATCTATCTATGTAGAGATATATCCCATCGTTTTATCCTTAGTAGCAACGATACATACGTGTCGGTTCCCCTTCTGTCACTGGGATCAAGCACTGTAAGATCGAACCCACTACAAAGCACCTCTCCCCATTGCAAGATAAATAGATCAAGTTTGCCAAACAAAACCCAAATATCGGAGAAGAAATATGAGGCTATAAGCAATCATGCATATAAGAGATCAAAGAAGACTCAAATAACTTTCATGGATAAAAACATATATTTGATCATAAACTCAAAGTTCATTGGATCCCAACAAACACACCGCAAAAAGGCATACATCATATGGATCTCCAAGAGACCATTGTATTGATAATCAAAAGAGAGAGAGGAAGCCATCTAGCTACTAACTACGGACCCGTAGGTCTACAAAGAACTACTCACACATCATCAGAGAGGCACCAATGGAAGTGGTGGACCCCTTCGTGATGGTGTCTAGATTGGATGTGGTGGTTCTGGACTCTGCGGCGGCAGGAATTGATTTTCATTTATTCCCCTAGAGTTACTAGAATATTGGGGTATTTATAGATCAAAGAGGAGATTTAGGGGGCACCCGAGGTGGGCACAACCCATCAGGGCGCGCCTGGGCCTCCTAGCGCGCCCTGGTGGGTGATGCCCTCCTCGGTGTACCCCCTAGGTGCAGCCTTGGCCCACTGGATGTCTTGTGGCCAAAAAAAATCCTCAAGAAGTTTCGTTGTGTTTGGACTCCGTTTGATATTGATTTCCTACGATGTAAAAAACATGCATAAAACAGCAACTGGCACTGGGCACTATGTCAATAGGTTAGTACCAAAAAATGATATAAAATGACTATAAAATGATTGTAAAACATCCAAGAATGATAATATAACAGCATGGAACAATCAAAAATTATAGATATGTTGGAGATGTATCAAGGATGAGTGCGGATAAATTTATTTTCGAGTTTCAGCACTAGTGCTAAAATAGCTTCCGCATAAGATTTAGTTCTCTTGAGTATAGGAACATCATCAATACTTAAATTTCCAACATAATTAAAAAATTCCTAGATATGTTCTTTTCCTATAACATTCCCTTGACCCCCAAAAAAGTTTAGGCATCCAGATTGCCAGATCGTTCCATTTTAGGAGTTAGGCCATCATCTGATTCTGCCATATCAAAGTCACTCATGGTCAAAAATTCAAGCAAATAAGAGATCCAACAAAAAAAATGACGAACGAAAAAGAGGGCGAATAAAATGGCAAATTTCTGTGAAGTGGGGAGAGGAAAACGAGAGGCAAATATTGTAAATTGCAAGAAGATGAGATTTGTGATTAGGAGCCTGGTAGATGTTGATGATGTATCCCCGGCACCGGCGCTAGAAATTCCTTTTGATGTTGGCTTGAACTACGTCGGTATTTCCCCAAAGAGGAAGGGATGATGCAACACAGCAACGGTAGGTATTTCCCTGAGTGGTGAGACCAAGGTTATCGAACCAGTAGGAGAACCACGGAACACCACATAAACAACTCCAGCACACAAAGAACAAATACTTGCAACCTGACATAAGAGAGGGGTTGTCAATCCCTCACGGGTAAAAAGATAGGTAAAAGTGTAGTAGTTTGGATAAGTAGATCTCGCGGGAACACGAGATAAAATAAATAAATAAAAATTGCAACAAGGTATTTTTGTATTTTTGGATTAATAGATCTGAAAATAAAAGCAAATAAAAATAGATCTCGAAGGCAAATATAATAAAGAAGAGACTCGGGGGCCGTAGATTTCACTAGTGGCTTCTCACGAGAAAAATAGCATAAGGTGGGTAAACAAATTACTATTGGGCAATTTCTGGAACTTCAAATAATCATGACGATATCCAGGCAATGATCATTATATAGGCATCCAAGATTAGTAGACCGACTCCTGCTTGCATCTACTACTATTACTCGACACATCGACCGCTATACAACATGCATCTAGTGTATTAAGCTCATGGAGAACGGAGTAATGCAACAAGAACGATGACATGATGTAGACACGATATATTTATGTAGATATATACCCCATCTTGTTATCCTTAATGGCAATGATACATACGTGTCGGTTCCCCTTCAGTCGCTGGGATCAAGCACCATAATATCGAACCCATCACAAAGCACCTCTTCCCATGGCAAGAAAAACCGATCTAGTTGGCCTAACTAAACCAAAGATTCAAAGAAGAAATATGAGGCTATAAGTAATCATGCATATAAGAGATCAAAAGACTCAAATAACTTTCATGGATAAAAACATAGATCTGATCATAAACTCAAATTTCATCGGAACCCAACAAACACACCGCAAAAAGAGTTACATCAAATAGATCCCCAAGAGACCATTGTATTGAGAATCAAGAGAGAGAGAGAGATAGAGAGAGAGAGAGGAAGCCATCTAGCGACTAACTACGGACTCGTAGGTCTACAATGTACTACTCACGCATCATCGGAGAGGGACCAATGAGGATGATGAACCCCTCCGTGATGGTGTCTAGATTGGATCTGGTGGTTCTGGAACTTGCGGCGGCTGGAATTGATTTTATTGACTCCCCTAGGGTTTCTGGAATATTGGGGTATTCATAGTGCAAAGAAGCGGCGAGGTAGGCCACCGAGGTGGGCACAACCCACCTGGGCGCGCCTGGGCCCCCAGGCGCGCCCTGGTGAGTTGTGCTCCCCTCGAAGCACCCCTCAGGTACTTTCTTGGCCTATCGTGTGCCTTTTGGTCCAAAAAAAATCACCAAAAAGTTTTGCTGCATTTGGACTCTGTTTGGTATTGATTTCTCGCAAAGTAAAAAACAAGCGAAAAATAACAACTGACACTGGGCACTATGTCAATAGGTTAGTTCCAAAAAATGATATAAAGTTGCTATAAAATGATTGTAAAACATCTGAGAATGATGATATAACATCATGGAACAGTAAAAAATTATAGATACGTTGGAGACGTATCAGGGATTAGTTTTAGACATAATTAATTGTTATTTAGTGCCAACGTTAAGTCAGAGAATATTGATTGGTCTATTTATATGAATAATATCTTTTATGGTCATGCACCCTTGATGAATGGTTTGTTCTTGTTGAATCTCGATTGTAGTGATACACATATTCATAATATTGATCTCAAAAGATGCAAAGTTGATAATGATAGTGCATTATATTTGTGGCACTGCCATTTAGGTCATATTGGTGTAAAGCGCATGAAGAAACTCCATGCAGATGCATTTTTCGAATCACTTGATTATGAATCATTTGATACTTGCGAACCATGCCTCATGGGCAAGATGACTAAAACTCTGTTCTCCGAAACAATGGAGCAAGCTAAAGACTTATTGGAAATAATACATACCGATGTATGCGGTCCGATGAGTGTTGAGGCACGCGGTGGGTATCCTTATTTTCTGACCTTCACAGATGATTTGAGTAGGTATGGATATATCTACTTGATGAAACACAAGTCTGAAACATTTGAAAAGTTCAAAGAATTTTAGAGTGAAGTGGAGAATCATCGTAACAAGAAAAATAAAGTTTCTACGATCTGATCGCAAAGGCGAATATTTGAGTTACGATTTTGGCCTCCATTTAAACCAATGGGGAATTGTTTCACAACTCACGCCACCTGGAACACCACAACATAATGGTGTGTCTGAACCTCATAACCGTATTTATTAGATATGGTGCATTCTATATGTCTCTTACCAGTTTACCACTATCATTTTTGGGTTATGTATTAGAGACACCCACATTCACGTTAAATAGGGTACCGTCTAAATCTGGTGAGACGACATCGTATGAACTGTGGTTTGGCAAGAAACCTAAGCTGTCATTTCTTAAAGTTTGGGGATGCAACGCTTATGTCAAAAGGCTTCAGCCTGATAAGCTCAAACCTAAATAGGAGAAGTGCATCTGCATAGGATACCCTAAGGAAACTATTGGGTACACCTTCTCCACAGATCCGAAGGCAAGATCTTTGTTGCCACCAATGGGTCCTTTCTAGAGAAGGAGTTTCTCTCAAAAGAAGTGAGTGGGAGGAAAGTAGAACTTGATGATGTAATTGTACCTTCTCTTGAATTGGAAAGTAGCACATGACAAAAAAACTGTTCTCGTGATGCCTACACCAACTAGAGAGGAAGAAAATGATAATGACCATGAAACTTCAGATCAAGTTACTACTGAACTTGTAGGTTACCAGAGCACGATTCACATCAGATGGTACGGTAATCCTGTCCTAGAAGTTATGTTATTAGACCATGGTGAACCTACGAACTATGAAGAAGCTATGATGAGCCCAGATTCCGATAAATGGCTTGAGGCCATGAAATCTGAGGTATGATCCATGTATGAGAACAAAGTAGGGACTCTGGTGGACTTGACCAATGATCGACAAGCCATTGAGAATAAATGGATCTTCTAGAAGAAGACTGACGCATATGGTAATGTTATTATCTACAAAGCTCGACTTCTCACGAAAGGTTTTCGACAAGTTCAAGGAGTTGACTACGATGAGACTTTCTCACCCGTAGCGATGCTTAAGTCTGTCCGAATCATGTTAGCAATTGCTGCATTTTATAGTTATGAAATCTAGCAAATGGATGTCAAAACTGCATTCCTTAATGGATTTCTTAAAAAAGAGTTTTATATGATGCAACTAGAAGATTTTGTCGGTCCTAAAGGTGCTAACAAAGTGTGCAAGCTCCAGCGTCCATCTATGGACTAGTGCAAGCATTTCGGAGTTGGAATATACGCTCTGATGAGGTGATCAAAGCATATGGTTTTATACAGACTTACGGCGAAGCCTGTATTTACAAGAAAGTGAGTGGGGACTCTGTAGCATTTCTGATATTATATGTGGATGACATATTATTGATTGGAAATGATATATAATTTCTGGATAGCATAAAAGGATACTTGAATAAGAATTTTTCAATGAAAGACTTCGGTGAAGCTGCTTATATATTGCACATCAAGATCTATAGGGATAGATCGAGACGCTTAATAGGAAATTCACAAAGCACACACCTTGACAAAGTTTTGAAGAAGTCAAAATGGATCAGTCCAAGAAGGGGTTCTTGCTTGTGTTACAAGGTGTGAAATTGAGTCAGACTCAAAGCCCGACCACTTCAGAAGGTAGAAAGAACATAAAAGTCATTCCCTATGCCTCAGCCATAGGTTCTATCATGTATGCTATACTTTGTACCAGACCTGATGTGTGTCTTGCCATAAGTTTGGCAGGGAGGTACCAAAGTAATCCAGGAGTGGATCACTGGACAACAGTAAAGAACATTCTGAAATACCTGAAATGGACCAAGAATATGTTTCTCTTTTATGGAGGTGATGAAGAGCTCGTCGTTAATGGTTACATTAATGCTAGCTTCGACACTGATCCAGATGTTTCTAAGTCACAAACCGTATATGTATTTATATTGAATGGTGGAGCTGTCAGTTGGTGCGGTTCCAAGCAGAGTGTCGTAGCAGGATCTACGTGTGAAGTGGAGTACATAGCTACTTCAGAAGCAACACATGAAGGAGTCTGGATGAAGAAGTTTGTATCCAATCTGGTGTAATACCCAGTGCATTGGGTCCAATGAAAATCTTTTGTGACAACACTAGAGCAATTGCCTTAGCGAAATAATCCAGGTTTCACAAGAGAACCAAACGCATCAAGAGATGCTTGAACTCCATTTGTGCAAAGGTCAAGGATGGAGACATAGATATTTGCAAAATACATACGGATCTGAATATAGCAGACCCATTGACTAAGCCTCTTTCACGAGCAAAACATGATTAGCACCAAGACTCCATGGGTGTTAGATTTATTATCATGTAATCTAGATTATTGACCCTAGTGCAAGTGGGAGATTGAAGGAAATATGCCCTAGAGGCAATAATAAGGTTGTTATTTTATATTTTGTTATTCATGATAAAGATTTATTACTCATGTTAGAATTGTATTAATCAGAAACTTAAATACATGTGTGAATACATAAACAAATACCGTGTCCCTAGTAAGCCTGTACTAAACTAGCTCGTTGATCAAAGATGGTTAAGGTTTCCTAACCCTAGACATGTGTTGTCATTTGATAACAGGATCACATCATTAGGAGAATGATGTGATGGACAAGAGCCATCCGTTAGCTTAGCATATGATCGTTCAGTTTATTGCCACTGCTATCTTGAATGTCAAATACAAGTTCCTTTGACCATGAGATCATCCAAATCCCGAATACCGGAAGAATACCTTGTGTGCTATCAAACGTCACAACATAACTGGGTGATCATAAAGATGCTCTACAGGTATCTCCGAAGGTATTTGTTGAGTTGCCATGGATCGATATTGGGATTTGTCACTCTGAGTATCGGAGAGGTGTCTCTAGGCCCTCTCAGTAATACACATCATAATAAGCTTGCAAGCAAATGACTAAGGAGTTAGTTACGAAACGATGTATTACGGAATGAGTAAAGAGACTTGCCGGTAACGAGATTGAACAAGGTATGAAGATACTGATGATCGAGTCTCGGGAAAGTAACATACTGATAGACAAAGGGAATTGCATATGTTGTCATAACGGTTCGACCGATAAAGATTTTCGTAGAATATGTAGGAACCAATATGGGCATCCAGGTACCGCTATTGGTTATTGACCAGAGAGGTGTCTTGGTCATGTCTACATAGTTCTCGAACCCGTAGGGTCTGCACGGTTAACGTTCGTTGATGATAGAGTGTTATATTAGTTATATGTTTTGGTGACCGAATGTTGTTCAGAGTCCAGGATGACTGATAAACCACAAGTGTAGGGGATCGCAACTGTTTTTGAGGGTAGAGTATTCAACCCAAATTTATAGATTCGACACAAGGGGAGCCAAAGAATATTTGAAGGTATTAGCAGTTGAGTTGTCAATTCAACCACAGCTGGAGATTAATTATCTACAGCAAAGTGATTAGTAGCAAAGTAGTATGATAGTTTTGCTGATAGCAGCAGTAGTAATGGTAACAGTAACAGTGATAGCAGTGATATTGTAGCAGTAACGATAGCAGTAGCAGCAGTAGTAACTTAGCAAGAACTATATATGATAATTTCGTAGACATTGGATTGGTGACTCGTTGGATGATATTCATCATGAGATAGTTATAACCTTGGGCGATACGGCGCTTGCTCCAGTTCATAAATATAATGTAGGCATGTATTCCGTAAATAGTCATACCTGCTTATGGAAAGAACTTGCATGACATCTTTTGTCCTACCCTCCCATGGCAGCGGGGTCCTATTGGAAACTAAGGGATATTAATGCGTCCTTTTAATAGAGAACCGGAACAAAGCATTAACACATAGTGAATACATGAACTCCTCAAACTACGGTCTTCACCGGGAGTTGTCCCGGCTATTGTCACTCCGGAGTTGCCGGATCATAACACGTAGTAGGTGACTATAAATTCAAAGATCGGATCTAGAACATGGATATAATGGTGATAACATAAACGGTTCAGATCTGAAATCATGGCACCCGGGCCCAAAGTGACAAGCATTAAGCATGGCAAAGTCATAGCAACATCAATCTCGGAACGTAGTGGATTCTAGGGATCAAGCCCTAACAAAACTAACTCGATTACATGACGAATCTCATCCAACTCCTCACCGACAAGCGAGCCTACGAAGGAATTACTCACTCCTGGTGAGGAGCATCATGGAATTGGCAATGGAGATGTGTTGGTGATGACGAAGAACAAAGACCCCCCTCCCCGGAGCCCCAAACGAGCTTCAGATCTGGCCTCCCAATGAAGAACAGGAGGCGGCAGCGGCTCCGTCTCATGAAACGTGATAATTCTTTCTATCTGATTTTTTCTAGAATAATGGGATTTTATAGCTTCGATTTTAGGGTCAGCGGGGCCACCAGGCGGGCATCACCCACCTGGGCGCGCCTGGGGGGCAGGCGCGCCCTGGTGGGTTGTGCCCACCCAGGTGCCCCCCTCAGGTACCTCATGGTTCCATAAATTCTCTTATTTGATATAAAAAATCCTTGCAAAGTTTCGTTCCATTCCGAGAACTTTTATTTCTGCACAAAAATAACACCATGGTAGTTCTGCTAAAAAGAGCGTCAGTCCTAGGTTAGTTTCATACATCATGCAAATTAGAGTCCAAAACAAGAGGAAATGCGTTAGGAAAAGTAGATACGTTGGAGACGTATCAACTCCCCCAAGCTTAAACCTTTGCTTGTCCTCAAGCAATTCAGTTGATAAATTGAAAGTGAAAAAGAAAAACTTTTATGAACTCTTTTGCTCTTCTTTCATAAATAAGCTTAAACAGCACCCAGGTTTTCAGCATGGATTATAACTAACCATGTCAGCAATAACTCTTAAGAATTATATTAACTCATATCAATGACATAATCAACTAGAGAGCAATAATAAGATATCTCAAATAGAAACACGTTGTCAAAACAACCATGATATAATATGACAATAAGGCTTTGTTTGGTTTCAGGGGGAGTACAACCCAGGGCAATAAACCCCTATGGGAGATTTTCCTATGCTTATGGGATCCCTCCCACCACGGGGTAGATGTTCCCAGTAGTCCAGGTGCCCAAATGGCAACAGGGGAGGGAAGGAATTCCCTCACGTACAACCGACAAATTTAACACAACAAACCATAGATAAAAATTCCATAAATAATTCTGAGAAACAACCACAAAAACCACAGGCACATAAAAAAGGTTCATAATTCATGTCACTAGAATTTTAAAAATATTACTACGACTTATCCATAACTTCATAAGCTTAAGATATCGGTCCGCATTTGACGATGATCGAGCATTGGCCTAAGCCATTTTCATGTGCCAAAACAAAAGCAATCATTACATGGGTTATTGATACATCATTGTTAAGTTTGTGCACTAGAAAAAGTTCTTGATTATAAGTTGCCATGTCCAAGGAAGGGATACTTTCGAACAATATGGGCTGCAAGGCAACAATCACATCCGACTCAGGTCTTTTCTCCACTCCTCCTCAACGTCACATACCAGAGCTTTTCTTCTCTCCACTCCTTCCTCAACATCACGTACCACAACTTGACGTTGGCTGAACGACGAAAAGAAAGAAGTTAGCTAGCATCAGTTCAGGGTCTCAGAACACAATTTTATAGTATAAGCAAATTAATGAAATAGCATCAACCAAACATATGATTTGTGCCATGTGCATAAAAAAAATCAAGACTACAAATATAGTTTAGGAACACAATCACAAGACTGTCCAGTAACCCGAGCTTACATGGTCAAATTGATTGTAGTTTTCCCAAATAGTCTATAGGTTGATGAATGTGAAGGCATCCATAGTTGGATTCAGAGTTTTGTTTATTGACAAGCTTCTAATCACGAATAGTTGAACTAGAAAGTTTCTAAAGGTACACATAAACTACCACACAAAGGCAGTAACATTTCTCCAAATGTGTGGCTCTTCTAGTCAGTTTTAAAAGAATGGCGTGTGTTTTGTCTTTGCTTATATATCATCGATCAACAGAGAGAAACAAGCTTATACAAAGCTCCACTATAATGCCATAGTGTAAATAAATATAAGATGGATGCAGTGCAAAACAAGAAGGTGAACTGTTTACACACCTTATGCTCTCTACATCTCAAAAATCTCCTCACTATGCACATGATCTCCTTGTTCACCGCTCGGATAAGGGTTAGCCACAGGTACCTGACCGAACCACGGTGTTTCTCGCCATTGATCCTAGTCGTGATGGCCTGCGAGGCCGTCATGTGTGCTGTCCACCACAAGTTTGACATACAAAGTTACACATCGATGCCTTGCCTAGCTTGACACAAGGTCATAACAGTAACAAAACAAACACGGTATTGTAACTTACATTGTTATTTGGTCATTCATTAATGAGATACATAGATAACTAAATAGAGCAGACTCACAAATCAGCACCTACTAGATATCAATGATCACTAACCAATGAGGCAAACCAAACACATTATTGGCATTTTAGTCATTTATAAGATACATGTAACTAGATAGAGCAGACATACAAATGATTCATCTAGAATCCTACTCTCCATGTGAAAAGCAAAAGCAGAAGTGTACTACATGGTTCCCTATTCTACATACAGGATGACAAGTTCTAGTTTCTCCTTTATATATTTCAGTTCTTTGAGCACTAGGGAAAACTGCTATGGATCAATGCAAACCAAACGATTACAAGTTTATACAATGATGAGCATTGGCGATCGGCAAGAGAAGAAAAACATTGCATGCTATGTACTGGCCTTTTTTGGTATTATCCTTCCCATGGAGTAATATGGTACTACGTCTGTCTCATCATCGATCACGATTCCTCGACACCATAATATTCAGCCAACCAACTATCAACAGACTGTTAATTGGAGTAGCTAACAGTCCTAGTAGTACAAAAAATATTTTGCCGGCAATGTAGTAGTAATCTTCCATAGTATTAGACCGCATCTACATGACACCACTGACAATTAAGATGATACGTATACTGGCAGTGAAAATCAATTCTTGTCCAAGAGCATGTGACAATCAATTCTTATATTTATCTGTCCAAATAATGTACACAGTGGCCAATGGAAGAGCTATGACTCCTCTGAATCACACAGTCCATGAGCAATATATGAACAAGTAGATGAACCAATTGACCCACAGTTCTGGTGCATACAAGTGCAGAGCAGCAACACAACAAAAATACAAGCTCCTATGGAATTGGTGGTTCAAGATTGTGAAGGCATGAACTGAAGAAAAGTGTATTGGGGGTGCGGGGGGAGGGGGGCTAACCCTTGATCCGATGAGATGAATACATCTGCAAAACCGTCATCATCGTTGTTGAGGGAGTCCTGGATAAGGGGGTATCCGGACAGCCGGACTATATACTTTGGATGGACTATTGGACTATGAAGATACAAGACTGAAGACTTCGTCCCGTGTCCGGATGGGACTCTCCTTTGCGTGGAAGGCAAGCCTGGCGATTCGGAGGATAGATCTCCTTCTCTGTAACCGACTATGTGTAACCCTAGCCCCCTCCGGTGTCTATATAAACCGGAGGGTTTAGTCCGTAGGACAACAACAATCATACCATAGGCTAGCCTCTAGGGTTTAGCCTCTACGATCTCGTCGTAGATCAACTCTTGTAATACTCATATCATCAAGATCAATCAAGCAGGAAGTAGGGTATTACCTCCATCGAGAGGGCCTGAACCTAGGTAAACATCGTGTCCCCAGTCTCCTATTACCATTAACCTTAGACGCACAGTTCGGGACCCCCTACCCGAGATCCGCCGGTTTTGACACCGACATTGGTGCTTTCATTGAGAGTTCCTCTATGTCGTTGCTATAAGGCTCGATGGCTCCCTCAACCTTCAACAACGCATCCCAGGGTGAGAATTTTCTCCCCGGACAGATTTTCGTGTTCAGCGGCTTCGCACTGCGGGCCAATTCGCTTGGCCATCTAGAGCAGATCGACAGCTACACCCCTGGCCATCAGGTCAGGTTTGGAAACTTGAATTACACGACCGATATTCGCGGAGACTTGATCTTCAACGGTTTAGGGCATGCATCAGGAGTGTCGAACAGTCACGACGAGCATGGCTTAAATCTGCAATCGGACAGTATTTCGGATATCGCCCCTGCAACCGCTCCGGACCTAAATCCGAGGCAGATCGTGTCGACTGAGGACGGGTGGATGGACCCCGCCACGAAGGTCGCATACTCTTCGGCGGTAGAGCCGAACACAGACTCCACCGTTAAGGGGATCTGCGTCACCGGACCCCCGGACCTGTGTCCGGGCGTGGGCTTCGAACCGCGCGTGTCCGGGCCCATCGAGTCCGATTGGGCTCCAATAATGGAGTTCACCGCCGCGGATATCTTTCAGCACTCCCCCTTTGGCGATGTGCTAAATTCGTTAAAGTCTCTCTCTTTATCAGGAGACTCTTGGCCGAACTATGCCTGGCCCGTGTGTGATATAGATGACAAAGAAAATCGCCCACCCACCACCCACTTCATAGCCACTGTCGACGACATAGCATACATGCTTGACTCCGACTCCGACAACATCGACGGTATGGACGTCGATGCAGGGGACGATTTGGAACCACCGCCCACGGGGCGCTGGACCGCCACTTCATCATATGACGTCTACATGGTGGATACGCCTAAAGAAGACAATGGTGAAAAAAGGACATAATGGAGGACAAACCCCCCGGACAAGAGTCAAAACGACGGTGCAGGCACCGCTCTAAGTCCAGTCACAGTAAAAATAGCGATGACAACGCAAAAAAGGATGACACTCCGGTCGACTACAAAGGCAACAACGACCAAAGGGACCCAGCAATGGAGCGGGATAAGCCAGGTCATGCCGAACATAGCCCGGAGCAGACGCCCGACCGCAGCGATCCCGAGGGCCGAACTCATCAAACTGCCTCCGGAGAGGAGGACAGTCCGGTTGACGATGCATTCATCATCCCGAAAAGACGTTTGGAACAAGATCACCTCCGCAGAAGGCTTATGGCCACAGCGAGGAGCTTAAAGAAGCAGAAACAAAGGCTGAATGCCGCGCAGGATACACTCAACCGAAGATGGTAGAAAGTGCTAGACACTGAAGAAAGATATGGTGACGATCGCCACACAAAGAGCTACCCAAAGCGCAACCTGCTGCCGGAATTCGACGATGAGGCTGTAGAGCCCATTCCGCCAAAGAACAATACGGCCAATCGGCCGGACCAACCACTTAATGGCCGCAATAGAGCAGCCACTGACACTGCACACGATTTACGCGAGCTCCTGGACAAAAAGGCTGGTGCGACCAGGTCCGTCTATGGATCTAGAGGCGCGCTCCGGCACAAGATTATGGTCACCAAAATGATCATACTGATCAAATACCAGTTCAGAATCGAACCCGAATATAGCAACCGTCGACAGCATGCCACGACATGTCCAGATACAGAGGGGCTGCACACCCTCTGTGTTTCACCGACGAGGTGCTGGATCACAAATTCCCACAGGGATTCAAACCCGTGAACATAGAGGCATACGACGGAACGACAGACCCTGGGGTCTGGATTGAGGATTATAGCCTTCACATACACATGGCTCGTGGGGACGATCTCCACGCCATCAAATACCTTCCCCTCAAGTTGAAAGGGCCAGCTCGGCATTGGTTGAAAAGCCACCCCAAAAATTCAATTGGAAGTTGGCAGGAACTTGAGGGCGCTTTCAGGGCCAATTTCCAAGGGACCTATGTCCGACCTCCGGATGCAGACGATTTAAGTCACATAATACAACAGCCCGGAGAGTCAGCCCGTAAGCTTTGGAACAGATTTCTCACTAAGAAGAATCAAATTGTCGACTGTCCGGATGCCGAAGCCTTAGCGGCCTTCAAGCATAGTATTCGGGACGAGTGGCTTGCCAGACACCTCGGCCAAGAAAAGCCAAGGATGATGGCGGCCTTAACAAGCCTTATGACCCGCTTTTGTGCGGGCGAAGACAACTGGTTGGCTCGTAGAGGCACCAGTGACCCAGGCACATCCAAAATTTGAGATGGCAACGGGAAGGCACGGCGCAATAAGTACAAGCTCAGAACAATGAAGAAAGTTCGTACAACATGGCGGTCAATGCCGGATTCAGGGGTTCTCGACTAGGTCAAAGAAAGAAGCCATTTAAAGGTAGCAAAGAGGGACCATCCGGCTTCAATAAAGTCCTGGACAGATTGTGCCAAATCCATGGCACCCCCGAAAAACCTACAAACCATACTCACAGAGAATGTTGGGTCTTCAAGCAGGCCGACAAGTTAAACGCCGAACACAAGGGACGGGAAACGCCAAGTGAAGACGAGGATGAGCCTCGCCAGGAGAACACTAGGGGACACAAAAATTTCCCACCAGAAGTCAAAACAGTAAACATGGTCCACGCAACTCACATAGAGTTTGTTGCCCCCAAATTCAACCCCTGGACAGCCGGCCCGATCACTTTTGATCACATGGACCACCCGGGCAGTATCCGGCATGGAAGATCGGCTGCCTTGGTGCTCGACCCAATAATTGATGGATACCATCTCACTCGAGTCCTAATGGATGGCGGCAGTAGTCTTAATCTGATATATCAGGACACCGTCCGCAAGATGGGGATAGACCCATCCAGAATAAGCCAAAGTAACACCACCTTTAACAGAGTGATACCATGCGTTGAGGCCCGCTGCTGGGGCTCCCTCATATTAGAAGTGACATTTGGTTTTCCCGACAACTTCAAAAGCGAGGAATTACTCTTCAACATCGCTCCCTTCAGCAGCAGTTATCATGCATTACTTGGAAGAATGGCCTTCGCTTGCTTTAATGCAATCCCGAACTACGCATGCCTTAAACTTAAGATGCCCGGTCCACGTGGCGTCATAACAGTTAATGGAATCACGGAGCAGTATGCGGCGGCTCCTGTAGCCGGACGCTAAGCGGCCTCTCCCACCAGAACGCATGATCGGTCATTAAGACCACGGACACGGCTAGATGAGTCTGGTGCACCACCGTTAACAATAGCCCGGATAAACCTGAGCTAGGTGCCATAAATATATCCCCATAAATGGTACTAGGGGCTGTTAACACATAATAAGCCCAGAATTTGGCTTGCCTTATCAATAGGCCAATGTCTCATATTTTTACTATCCATTGAGAATAACCAACTTCCCGCACGCTTACTCTTCTAAATGAGTTTTCATTTTTACAGACACTACTCGTGCGACACCCTTCTAGGATACGGCACAACTAAGACAAAGGCGCAGACATGCAGCAGGGCCCCGCTCAAAGATTTCTCTTTAGATTAAGCCCCTGTGTAAACCTTCTTTACTATCTTTTGTTGCTTGAAATCCCATGGGTATTCCATACACCCACAAGGGACACTAGCGTTATAGGCTTTTCACCACGACAGATCAATGCACGTACCTGGAAATACAGTGTCAAGGGCGTTACTCAGCCCAGTATATGTTATAAATTCCGAATACCTTCGGGAGTGTTCAGCGTCGCGAGTTTGGCCTTATATGCATCAGCTCTGAATCATGTCTTTGGTCAAATGTTGGGTTAGCTCGGCTCATGGGTTTGCTACCTTACGTTCCGTTCTATCGGCTAAGGCGGCCAAAGGAGAACTACTATGATTGTGCCCTGGTTATTCCGGATGAGCACCTCAGTAGAGAAAGCTGAAAACCAACTGTCATGATACAGCGAGAGACTGGTCAACCACTCGAGGATTCACCAGAATCTATAGGATTCCTCCGCATCAGCGAAGGACCGCTTTCCCGGTCACATACGTACGCGTACCATACCCAGATGCATGCAGAAGTACCAGGGGCTACATAGTAGCCCCACCTTTAAACTCCTATGGCTAAGTGAAAGTGTTACAGCTAAATAGTCCGGTTGCCTAGTTCGACATGCGATCACCTCCTTCATGGACCAAGACGTTGGATCAAGTGTGATTACGCACATTTTTCGAACACCCCCACATTATGTGTGTGGGGGCTAAAGCCAATGACTGCTAACTTTCAAGATATATGAATACATAAACGGCCGCACGGGAGGCATTATAGCACTTTCAGGTAAAAGTATAAAAACAGCCTCTATAATTAACACATAATTGTTTACAGTTAATTGACTGGTCACTCGAACAAGACATTCTTCGAGCACTGAGCCTCTATTGTATGGGCACCTTCTATGACCTGCTCAAAATAGTGCTCGGCTGGGTCCTGGATCCCTGCCGGACTTTGGGTGGCAATGCTGGTGGCCTCCATATCTGCCCAATATGTCTTAACACGGGCAAGAGCCATCCGCGTACCCTCTATGCACGCCGACCTCTTCACGGCATCGATCCACGATCTGGTGCCAAATAGTTGTTGCACTAAGCCAAAGTAACTGTCCAGCCTCGGTCCCTTCGGCCATAGATGGTCTATTACAGACCTCATTGCAAGACCGGACAACCTATGGAGCTCGGCTATAGCGGCCATCTTCTTACTCAATGGCAATGAGTGCGTTGGAGCACTAAATTGTGACCAGAATAGCCTTTCTATTTCATTATCTTTATGATCCTTGAATAACTTGGTCGCATCAGCCGCACTTGTCGCCAAGTCCGCATACTCATCTGCAGCGCTCCAAAGTTGATCCAAAGGAGCATACTTTGGATCTAAGAACTTCATCCGCAACAAATAGGGGTTTCCAGCCGCGATTTCTCCGGCTTGTCGAAGTTCCTCCCGCGCGTCTCTAATTTCAGAGCGCGTCTCCTTTGCCGAATCCAGCACCTTTTTCAAATCAGCCGACTTCGCCTGATTCTCCTTCGTGAGAAGCTCATACCAGCTGGCGGCGTCCCTCAGCTCCACAACCATTTCAGCTATCTTTTCTTCGCTTCAGCGATGAGCAGCCTGTTCGGCTCTCAAGTCTTCGGTTGCCTTTAGGGCAGCCGCATTGCTAGCCCGGGCTTGTTCCTTGGCTAGGACAAGTTTCGCCCTCATGGCCTCAATGGGAGCAGCTCCGCCTACAGCAACATCATACCATATTAATATTACAACCTTCTTACAATTTCCTAAACAAATAAGGAAATACGAGCGCATACTCTGTGCTCGTCGAATCGCTTGTTTACAAGCGTGATGTCGGCGTCCACCACATCAATCTGTCGCCTCAGTTCGGCGAATTCAGAGTTCCGGTCTATCGCCGGACCCTTAGCCACCTGCACATGAATGCAGTACGATCATTACCTAAGAGTGTGATCCTCCGTTTGCCGCCTAGGGCGGGCAACCAGAGTCTCAGGGGCTACTAGCTATACGTAGCACACCTAGCGCGTGCGGAACAATAAAAAATTACGTATTTTATCATGTACCTCGAAGCCTTTGAGCAAACTTCTGAAAGCTTCATTTAACCCACTTGTGGAGGATGAAATCTTCTCCAACACCATACCCATTAGCGTACGGTGACCCTTTGAGAGAGCATCTTGCTCTAGGAGGCCCGTCAGCATGTTCGGCCGGGCACCGGACTGTTCCGGACCCTTCTCATTACCCTCCAAGGGAGCCGAACGCGCCGGGCTCGGGGCGGTTGGAGTGTCAGCTTCTGGCCTCAGCGGATCTGGACTCCTCCGTGACGACACCTCAGGGTCGCCTGCCCCATGGGGCGGAGAGACAGGTGGGGTTTCACTCTCCATCATCTCCGGAAGAAGATCCCCCGAAGACAAACCCTGTTGAGACGAGCTACTAGCCGGACTGCAAAAAACGGATCCTGGTTATTGTTCTCAGAGGAAAAAGCAATAACTTCTTGTTTATTTACTTACAGCTCGGTGGAGGGCTGTCCCATTGGCAGGCATGATGCGGTGAGGACGCCCTTCGGGTCAGGTCCCCATGGTGAAGCTCTTTTCACTTGCTTAGGCACCTCCATCTCCAAATCTTCGGAGGCATCCCTCTTCTTCCCGCGGGGGGGGGGGGGAACCTTGGAAAGACCTCCCCGATTATCCTCCTTCATGGAGACAGAAAAAATTCCCCCAGCTTGGATGTGCAATGTGTGGAGTTCGGCTTCTCTATTCTTCTCTTACCCTTTCCCCGAGGGCACTTGGCTTAATGCGCGTCTAAGCAGCCTAGCTATTGCAGGACTAGGCGAGCCTTCAGGAAATGGGGCCGGACACCTGATCCTCTCTGCCTTGTTGAGCCAATCCTGGCCGCGGACAAGATTTCAGAATAATATTGTATTAAGCATAAAGCAAAGTGTTCGGTTACATGGTTACTTACTTGGGTATCTGGGTGGTGGCAGCTCAGGCCCGCATCCTCAGTGGTGTCCGGGCACCTTACTTGTGGTCCGAAGAACTTATACATCCCTTCGAGCTTCATGCCGAAGAAGTGCTGAATGGTTTGCGGACCTTCCGGATTGAACTCCCACATCCGGAGAGGCCGACGTTTGCACGGCAAGATCCATCGAACTAGCATTACCTGAATGATTTTGACAAGATCGATACCCCTCTCAAGAAGCTCCCAAATACGGCTCTGCAATGTCGGTAGATCATTAGCAGGCCCCCAATCCAGTCCCACATTGGTCCATGACACTAGTTGAGGCGGAGGACCTGAGCGGAAGGCAGGGGCAGCCACCCACATTGTGCCTCAGGGAGCTGTGACGTAGAACCATCTCCATTGCCACAGATCGGACACCTCCAGGAAGGAACCTTCTGGCCATGGAACATCGGCATTTCTGCTTGTTGCGGCACCTCCGCACTCTGCCTGTCGCCCATCAATCACCTTCGGCTTCACATTGAAGGTCTTGAGCCATAGCCTGAAGTGTGGGTAATATGGAGGAAGGTTTCACACACAACGATAAACGATGAGATGTGGAGGATGGAATCCGGGGCTAGATCATGAAAATCTAGCCCGTAAAAGAACATGAGCCCCCTCACGAAGGGATCAAGAGTCAAGCCCAAGCCTCGGAGGAAGTGAGAGACAAATACGACACTCTCGTTGGGTTCAGGAGTGGGGATGATCTGCTCAGGGGCGGGAACCCTGTGCTTGACATCAGCGGTCAAATATCTGGCCTCCCTGAGTTTCACAATGTCCTCCTCTGTGACGGAGGAGGCCATCCACCGACCCTGAAGGTTGGATCCGAACATGATTGAAGTTCCGAAGTACCTAAGATCGAGCTTTGAGTGTTGGAACTGGAGAGGCGGAAATGCGCGAGCGTGGTAAGAAAGGGATAGGCCCTCACCCCTCTATAAAGGGGGATAATATCAAGCGTCCCCGGCGTAACCGCTTGGGACTTGCCCAAAAACGCGGAAATATACCTACAGTCGCGGTGGAGTTACCCATACCCGTATTGATGAGGATCTCGCGATAAGAGGGACACGATCTCTGCTTCAACAAGACGTGCCGAGGAAACCGCCTCGCAATGTGTGTGATAGCTGGTTGTAAAAAACGGTTCGAATAAAGGCCGGGCCGTGGCGTGATGTCACGCTACGAAGAGTTGTCAGCGGATTAGATTTGTGGATTATTGTTCTCTCTACGGTGGTATGTGAAATTTGTCTTGCAGAGCCGGACAGGGCTTAGGTGTTCAAAATTTACCTTCAAGTATTCGGAGATGGAACCCGCCTTGCAATGTCGAAGACAATCTGCACGTCAGACTCATCGTCATTGAAGCCTGGTTCAGGGGCTACTGAGGGAGTCCTAGATAAGGGGGTATCCAGACAGCCGAGCTATATACTTTGGCCGGACTGTTGGACTATGAAGATACAAGACCGAAGACTTCGTCCCGTGTCCGGATGGGACTCTCCTTTGCGTGGAAGGCAAGCCTGGCGATTCGGAGGATAGATCTCCTTCTCTGTAACCAACTCTATGTAACCCTAGCCCCCTCCGGTGTCTATATAAACAGGAGGGTTTAGTCCGTAGGACAACAACAATCATACCATAGGCTAGCCTCTAGGGTTTAGCCTCTACGATCTCATGGTAGATCAACTCTTGTAATACTCATATCATCAAGATCAATCAAGCAGGAAGTAGGGCATTACCTCCATCGAGAGGACCCAAACATCGTGTCCCTAGTCTCCTGTTACCATTAGCCTTAGACGCACAGTTTGGGGATCCGCCAGTTTTGACACCGACAACCGTAGCCGGAGGGGACCGAAGCTTGGAGGCGGAGGGGAGATCTGGGGAAGGAAAACGGTGACGGCCGCGGTCCATCACCGTTGCTGGAGGGGCGGAGCTTGGATCCTCCGCACCAGAGGGAGGGGGTCGGGGTCGTCACTTCTGCCGACAACGAAGGAGCTCGGAGGCGGTCGGGGGCGCTAGATCTTGGTCGAGGGTGCTGGTGTTTGCTCGTCTTGCTCGAGCCGTGGGTTTCTTCCCCGAGCTCTGGGGCCATGGGTTTCCTCCCCGCGGAAAGGACGTGGGTCGGGCAGGTTTACCACGAGAACGATGCAGTCCAAATGGCTCGGTGAATCTCCCTGGGCCAACTCGGCTCGTGGGTCTTCGACCCTGGGAAGTAGCGGGGATCCCCCCGGGATCCCTTGAGTCCAAACGAGGCCTAATGGTATCTCGCTAGCCCTTTAAGAGACTGCAAAACATAAATGTAGAGCACCCCCAAAGTGTGGCATCCCGGCTCAGAGCAACCGGTTTACCTTGCATTGCCAACCCAGAGATCATGTCTTCTGGCAATACACAACATCTTGGTGTAGAAAATAACCGCTTTATTGATACTAGTGAAAGCATAGTGCGATATTACATCAAGTAGCGAGGCCAAGCAGCACACTCAGTGCAGCTGAACAATATGTACATTATTTAGTGAACATAAAGGGGCCTCGATCACGACAACTATGTGGCAGTGAAACGACGATGAAGCGGGACTCCATGGCGTAGGGACACCAATGTGGAGACGATCTAGACATGGCAGCACTCCGATCCAGTTAGACTTTCCTGAAATCTGGTATAACATGCCAGGTCAATGTTGGAGATATGCCCTAGAGGCAATCATGTATGATGATATTTCCTATGTTTTTATGAATAAAGATAGTCCTTGGAAATTATCAATGATGTGTATCAGCAAGTACGTGACTTTTTTGTGGGACTATACATTGTATGATGACTGTCCTAAAAGATCCCTAGTCGAAAGGGTTGTGTGGATGCGCAGCCAACTAGACTAGCATATGACACGGTCGATGGCTTGGTCTCACTAGCCATGAAGCATTGGATGCTAACCGGATAACATGGACTTGGAAAGGTCTGTTCAGATTCGACGTACTCAGATCCGAGTCGAGATAAGTTCCGAGTCGGACAAACCCAACTATGAGACATAGCGATATGTCATATGTGAGTCTATAGTACAACATACGTTCTATGTCCTAAGACCTGAGCTGGCGCATGTACTCGGGATGGTGACAGACCTGCCTTGGGCCGACCAAACGCTACTCGGTGATAGGGTAGTTACAAAGGTAGGTCTTGGGCTTGTCCAGACCCATGCTGCGAGATGTGGTCGAGCAAGATGGGATTTGCCCTCCGATTAGGAGAGATATACTCTGGACCCCTCTTGTGATCCGACAAGGATAAGCATGGCCATGCAACAAGGATTATGAGATAATCCAGTTTGTGGTCGATATCACTGGAACGAGAAAGAGGTCGGGCTAGCACAAGGATGATAGTGTCGCCTTGAGCTCGACAACATATATCGTGAGGCAAAGGGAACAAAAGTATGACACATTGTACAAGTTCGCCTAACTAGCTTCATAGTCTGCTTGGTGTTCGACATGCCTTGCTAGAGGCCGCTACCAAACGTGCAGTTCGGAGGTGATCCGAACTGCGACCAAGCCAGCTTGAACCTAAGGGGTCGCACGCTTAAGGGAAGGAACCTACGAGGTCGGATCCAAGGACACTGGTCGGATGTGATCCGAGTTGTATTCGGATTGTGGCCGAGTAGACTTGTGGGCTTTAGGGTCCATGCGAGGCCCAAGTGTTGAGCCCGTGACGGACGCCTATAAATAGTGGAGGTGTGGCACACTTATTGAGTTGATCGCTTAGGCGCCATTCTTAGGGCTTTGCATGTGTTGCGAATAGCCACCTCCACTCGCTGTCGATTGTGTGATCGGACCTAGCAGTCTGCCGCACGACGTTCCTCCTGCACGCGCGGATACCGTTTAGAGGTGGTGCACTTGCCCCGCTCCGGTGAACCTGTTTGCAGGATCCGATCGGCTACGTGGTAGACCGGCAAGGAGGAGACGACTCCGGGAACGCACTGCCTAAACTCTACCTCCACTGCACGGCACTGCGCGTCTAGTGGTAACAACCTGTGATCCATCTCCCGTAGCATGTTCCTGGTTGTTCTGCATTTAGGAAAATTATAATTTGCAGTCGACGCACCCTATCGTAGATCCCAACAGTGGTATCACAGCCTCTGCTATAGGATTTGGATTCATATCATATGCATATTAGATATGTGGAGGTGGTAGATGAGATCTGTTGTCGTTGATGAGATCGGCTATGTGCACGGTTGATATGATCAATTGCACATGGGGATTGAAGAGGCTATGTTTTCTGATGATCGGAGTTGATGACATCATGACACAACCTACCCCTACCGGTCGGTCATCCTCCATTGGGGTTAACAGTGAAACATAAATCCGAATCAGACTCGTGATGATCGATGAGATCGGTCAGATCAGAAAATTCGGCGTGATCGGAGTTTAGATGTGATCTGTGATTTCCAAAAACGTGTGCGTAGCGCCTTGTATTTCGTACACGATCACTCAAACCGGTAGAATGCAAGTAACTCTATTTTGCAGGTTTGATGTGAATAGTATGGCTCATGTGTATGTGATGCGTGTGTGTAATTGATACATGGCATGCGTGTCATGTTTGTCAGCCGGCAGGAGCCAAAGTGTTGTCATTATAATGTATAACAACCTGCGTGTTGACTTGTGACTCTATGTAAATTCATTACTAGTTGTATTAGTTGAATAATGGAGATCAGGTTGGTGGCTTGGCGTCCTGGCGTGACAAACAAGATGGAGTTCCTAGATGGTCATTGGAGTTGGAGCCAACCTAGAAGAACGTCCTTGAAGGAGCCATACTATTTCACAATATGTGTTTATTTGTGATTGTTATTCTTCTTTGTTTCTATGCATGTTAGAATAGTAGAAAGATCCCTCATGAATATCTAGTAACTTCCCATTCCCGATGTTGCACCTTCGCACGTCATGTACGTCTAGTGGTGGGCCCATAAAAGTGAGGTGCTGCTAGGTGTCCTTGAACTGAAGGGTTCGTGTTAGACACAGACATGCACTGCATTAGGTTAACTTGACAAGGCTATCAAAACGGTTTTGGGACTTGTGGCAAAGACGGTTGGGAGCCGGGGTATAAGATACCTTCCCGACCGACAGGAGTCGTATAGAGATACGATTAGCAAGGAGTTGCTTACCGGATAGGTATGTTGTCTAGCAGTGATGCTAAAGCTCACTAGTCGCATGAGCTAGTCGGATCCTGAATCAATGAGAGTTTGCGGAGGGATGCTGACTTCAGTGGGAGTATTTCTGTTGAGGCTATAATTACTCTACATAAACACATTGCTTAGTGATTGCATATTTTCTGTTGTAGATCAATGGCACCACCAGCTCAACCCAACTTTGCATTGAAATCAATTCTGGAAAAGGATAAACTGAATGGAACAAACTTTACCACCTAGTATAGATATCTGAGAATTGTTCTCAAGCATGATAAAAATGAACATGTTCTAGAGGATCCACTTCCAAAGGAACCTGCCGATAATGCTAATGCCACAACTAAGAATGCCTACCAGAAACTCGTTGATGAATCAACGGAGATCAGCTGTCTGATGCTGGCTTGTATGGAGCCCGATTTGCAATAGCATTTCGAAAATGTTGAGGCTTACGATATGATCGAGAGTCTCAAGAGCATGTTTCAGACACAGGCTAGGACTAAAAGGTTCAACGTCTGGCGATCCTTGATGGATTACAAGCGGAAGGAAGGTGATCCACTGAGCCCACATGTGATCAAGATGATCCGATATGTGCAAGCTCTGGATCGGTTGGGCTTCCTGCTCTTGGATGAGCTTGCTACAGATGCAGTTCTGGGTTCTCTTCCGCCCAGCTATGGGACGTTCATCTCGAACTATATGCATGGCATGGATAAGAAGCTCACTGAATTGCATGGGATGCTCAAAGTGGCAGAGCAGGATATTAAGAAAGGCACGCATCAAGTGTTGATGGTGCAGAAATCAGCTAAATTCAAGAAGAGTTGGTCCAAGAAAAAGGCTAAGGCAAAGGGCATGGAGACGGTAACCTCCGCCATTGCGCGGAAGTTTGGACCAGACTCGAAGACCATTTTCTATCATTGCAAGGAACACTACTAGGAAAAGGGCTATATATAGGACTGATTCTAATGGCACACCAGGTAAGTAGTGCGCCACTACTATATACTAATGGCGCACCGGTTGCTCGTGCGCCATTAGTGTGGAAGACACTAATGGCGCACCGTGCTCACGGTGCGCCACTACTATTTATTTTTTCCCCATTTTCCATACAAACTAATGGCGCAGGGATGGCAAAGTGCACCATTACTAGTTAGAACTAGTAATGGCGCACGACCAAGACAATGCGCCATTAGTATATAATTTTTTTTTACTTTTTTGCAAACCTACTAATGGCGCACTATGCCAAAGCCCAGTCGTGTTTATACCCGAAGCCAAATCCAAGACCACGGGCGCAAACGTCACCGCGAAAAATGAGCCATGGGTACTGGCTTCCCAAGTGGACCAATGCTTCTTCATTACCGACCCGCCAAAGCCCAGTCGTGTTGTCGTGAGGAGAGGCAAAAGGAAGATCATCGGAATGGATGGAGTAGCCAATGAGCAAGACTTCGACAAGTACGGCGACCCGAAGATCGAACATGACGACGACGATGAAGTAGCAGCACACACCACAAGAAGAAGCAGGACCACCCTACCTAAAGGACGCCCGTTCCACAGAAGAACTCCATTTGCGAAAAAAGAAGGGCAAGAAGATTGTGAACAGATAGCTAGCTAAGATCGATTGTATTTAAATCGTAGTCTTCATTTCTCGATTGTATTTCATGGGCACTTTTTGATATCATGAATATTTATAATTTCATGGGCACTTTTTGAATTCATGAGGACACTTGATCTCGATCCCCCTCCATCTCGATCTCGATTCCCCCTCCATCTCGATCTCGATCCCCTCACCCTCCCCCGCTCCACCGCCGCCGCCGATGATATTTTCAAGTAAGAAATTTGAACATATTTTTAAAAAAATTATTACTGTTTTTATAAAAAAATATTACTGTTATGATTTAAACAAGTTTGAACATATTTAAACACAAATAAATATAAAAAACAGCATTTAAAATGCATAAAAAAATATTGGGGAGCCTGGGAATCAAACCCAGGACCTCCTGGTGTGTGTGCTGCGTGCTGACCAGTCGGGCTAATGGGTGGGTTCTGTTGTAGATAGGGTTAGGTTGTAGATATGGTTAGTGGGCTAGATTAAAACAAAATTCTAATGGCGCACCGAGGGGTGGTGCGCCATTAGAATAGTCATACTTATGGCGCACGACTGGACGGTGCGCCATTAGAACCCTCCCCCTAGCTATCCTCCCTCCCTCTCGCCAGATCCCCTTCGACCCTCTCTCCCTCGCCACCAGATCCACCCGCGCGCTGCCCCGACCCACGCCGCCGCCGCCCCCGCACCTCCGTCTCCGTCGCCGCCCCCAGTCAGCCCCTGCCCTTCCCCCCATCGCCGTCCGCTCCCAATCCACCCCCTCCCTCGCCTTCACCGCACCCACCCACCCCCTCCCTCGCCTTCCCAGCCCTCGAGCTCCACCGTGCGAGGCGACAGGCAAGGCGGCAGGCAGAACCTGCTTCAACACCGGGCCGGCGAGCCGCGAAACCAGGGCGCAATGGCGCTCGACCCCTCCACCCCCCTCCACCTCTTCTTCCTCGGGCCGCCGCTGTCTTCCTCAACTTCGGCCACCTCTGTTGCTACTAAGCTGTCACAGGGCCTCATTGCGCCTCCCCGGTGAGCTCCGCCTCCTCTCCCCTCTTCCTTCTCGCGTGCCAAGAAATGCATAGCAATAATTTGCTTCACTTAGTCATTGATGGTCATTCAGTATGAAATTACAACCTGCAGGTATTGGTTGGAATGTGTAACTACAATTTACAGGGGAAATGTTTGCAGTTAAGTTATGTGGTTGGAAAGATCATGTGTCATTAGAAACTTGGAAGCTAAAAACATTGCGATCCTCACCATAAGGATGATTATATCTTCCATGCCTGAATAGCTCCGCCTAAATAATAAATAGATAAAGGTAAAACTAAACCATGCTCAGCGATGAGATGATGTCAACTGACAACCAAAGCAAACTTGTTCATCATTACAAAAGCAAACTTGTTCAACATAACAAAAGCAAACTTGTTCAACATAACAAAAGCAAACTTGTTCAACCACATAACTACAAACTGAGACACAGTAGTAGGGGTCATCCCAATACCACAAACAACTCAATATCCCCAGTATTAGGGGTCATCCCAATGATCCTTCGCCTCTTGCCAGAGCTCCAAACCTTCTTTGGTGATTTTGATTTTCTTCCATGCCTCGTAGGTGACGTACGCATCTTTCGCGGCGTACTCGATGAGCTTGTTTGGCAGTGGGCTGTCCCCCCATAGTAGGTGGTCCGAATTCCTGTCGATCTTCTGCTTCATTTTTGAGTAGGATGGGTGGATGAGGCTGGCTGCAAACTCAGCCAAAGACTGCCACTTCTTTCCATTGTTTGGAACTCTCCATTTGTGCTGCAAGTCGACGTACTTGTCGGGGTTGATCTCCAAACCAGACAACTTCAGCTTCTCCTTGTCGCCTCTAATGCAGAAGCCAACAAAGGTGTACAGCTTCTTCTCCTGCAGGAGCGGGCGGAGTTCCTTGGGCCTGCATCAAATTAATCTGGTGCATCAAATTCATCTACTTCAAAAACTTCAGGAAATACAGAATTAAAATGGGTTCAGTTGAAGCAAAATTCAGTTAAAATAGCATCTTCAGTTCTGACCAAAATTCAGTTAAAACAGTATGATCACAACAACTACTAAATGATCACAACAACTACAAGACAACATTCTGTATGATCAAAACAGCAAGCATAACATCTCAATGATGTATTTTTTTTGCAATCTTTTGCGTTACAAGACAACATTCATAACAACTACTAAATGATCACAAAAACTTGTAGACAACATTCTGTATGATCACCAAAAAACTACTAATTAGACAGAAACTTCATAACTTCAGAACTAGTATTGCATCTACTTCAGAACTTCAGAACTATTGCATCTACTTCAGAAACTTCAAAAACTTCAGAAACTACTAATTAAAACGAAACTTCAGAACTTCAGAAACTTCATAACTTCAGAACCAGTATTACAGCTAGTTCAGAACTTCATAACTATTGCACAGAAACTACTAATTAGACAGAAACTTCAGAACTGGATGTTTTTACCATTTGGTTGCCGCGGTGATGTGGTATACCAGGACGAGATCCTCCACGCATAACTGCAGAACTGCAGCAATTTGCGGAGGTTTGTCTTCCCTGGTATACTCAACATCAACGCTGATATTCCGAGAAAGCATGCCGCCGAGCCTCCTCCTCATCTTGCGGATCATCTTGTCGGCTTCGTCTGGATTGCTGGTGCATACGACATCCAGCGGCTCCTTCAGGTGGATATCAACCTTGAGCGGCACGGTGTAGTCCCGCTTCTACCCGGGGACCGGAACATCGTCGTCGACCACCAGCGGCTCCTTGCCAGATGCCTCACCACGGTGATGCTTGGCAGACGGAGGGGAGTTGCTCCACGATGCCTCCGCCATTCTCTTGGCAGACGGAGGGGAGTTGCTTCACGATTCCTCCGCCATTGCCCTCCTGGCCAGCGATGGTGGAGGCAGAGGGGAGTTGCTTGATGCTGGAGGCAGAGGGAGGTAGAGGAAGGAAGATGGAGCGGCAATGGAATGAGGAGGGAGGCAGAGGGAGGAAGATGGAGCGGCAATGGAATAGGAGGGGAGTTACCTGGACGTGGGAAGAAAACCCCCTCTGTGTCGTGGGGAGTTGCCAGTGGAGGGGAGACGTGGGGAGTTGCCTCGAAAACTCAAACGTCCTGCCCTTTGGAGGGGAGACGTGGGCCCTCGAAAACTCTGGAGCGGAGACGTGAGCCCTCCTGTTTCTGAAACATCCAGGAGGGGAGACATGGTAAAATTCAGTTATAATTTGTTTGTCCCGCGTTCAACTTCGCAGCTTTTCTGCTCTCTATTTCTCTTCTTATACAGCGATTACACAGCTAACAGAAAACGAGAAACTAGGCCACTTCCGGGTCATGAGCACTGCCATCCCAGCGCTCCCCACGCGTCACCCATGATGCAGCCATGACCGTCTAGTTCGTGCCATCCCATGGTCGGGTCAGGGCCGCGGAGAAACCTAACAAACTACGACCGAGGCGCAGCTCGGATTATTTGAAACTGAAAGCAAACTTCTCTGATGAAACTGACAGAGACTGAAAACTACACCTATATCTAACGAAACTGAAGGTGTTCTTCAGCAGCTGATTAAAATTCAGTTAACAACAACATCAGTAAAATTCAGTTAATTAACTGAAGAAGAGAAGAGAGAAAGTGGAGAGCAAGAGGAGTACTTGCATTAACTGAAATGTTTTACTTTAAACTTGCATGCATTCTTTGCTTGTTTATATTCATTCTTGTAAACTAAACATGCTCATCTATCTATCTATCTATCTATCTATCTATCTACCTGCTTAAGTATGTATGTATGCATTGTATTTTTATTTCCTTTGGAAAGTATAGTTTATTTTCTGGCTGGCTGGCATGATGGCTCATGGATCCCTCAGCTGCAGCTACAGTTGGGGATCAATCTGATCTCATCTGAAATGAATCTATAAATACAGAGTGTAGTTAGTTACAGACTAGCAGAAATAGTTGCTGGATGAAGTTACTTGCATGGGCCTGGCTGATGAAGAAAAATTTTATATATATTCATACTGATGTTGACTCTATAAATCATACTTATTGGACATGTTTTATGTGTTGATCCATCAATTGATCACATTGAGAAAGACCATCGTGTCTCCGACCATTTTGCAAAGGTCATGTCTCCGACCATCGTGTCGTGATGAATTTGCAGGTACCCCGAGAGGCCCTTGAGTTTGTCGGAATGTTGATTAACTTTCGTTCCGGCAAATTCGGGTACTCCATATGTCCTATTTTCAGCAAAGGTCATGCTGAAATTTTCCGTGAATTTTAGCATGACTTTGCTAAAAATAGGACATATGGGGTACTTGCGACTAATGCATTGGCCGGGGTATCTTAGTACTTAGTTAAGTAGGATCAACCGCCCCGCCATTCTTGCTGCATTAAGCCATAGGTGGCAATAGAGCCAAGTGATTAGGCCCAACTTAGAATTCTCCTTAGCATCGATAAACCCTAGATGATAAACCCAACATAGGTGGCAATAGAGCCAAGTGATTAGTGCCAAGTGATTAGGCCCAACCTAGGGTGCCTCGGCATCGATAAACCCTAAATGATGAAAACTTAACTTGGCTGCCCCGGATGCCTCGGTGTCGATGAGAACCTAATGATGTACGCTTAGGCTTTTAGGGTGCCTCGGCGTCGACAAACCCTAAATGATGAAAGCTTAGGCTTTTAGGGTGCCTCGGTGTCGACAAACCCTAAATGATGAGACCATGATCTTGTTCCTTGACAATAACCAACTTTTTGACCAAAGTTTTTTCCTATTTAGAGCGAAACATGGCCCACAACGATGAGGCCGGTGGTTCGGGCGACAAGCAATTCTGGGAGTTGTCCCAGGAGATGGAGGAACAACCTCACCGTTATGAGGACGCCGCGGAAGACACCGATCCTGATTGCACAACCCCTAGCGGCGTCGGGGATGACACCACTGATGGTGCCACCGAGGATGCCACCACTGATGATGGCGGCGCACACACAGATGGCAGCCAATCGAAGAAGCAAAGGAAGGACCGGCGTCTGAATGCGCTCCGCACCATCAAGGAGGAATTCACTCAAGTACAAGGGTAAGGTTCCCGGAGTCTACGACGACTGGGAGGAGTGTCGGAGACAGGTTCACCGTTTCAGCGGTAACAGTTACAAAGGGTACACCACTAGGGCGGAGACCGAATCTAGATATGCCCGCTATCTAGCGGGAGAGAGGAGGGAGCGTTGGAGGAACCGGATGAGGACCAGTTTGATCGCGATGATGCTCATCGTGATGACCACAACTCTCTTTTATGTGATGGTAGTTTAGATGATCGATATCGACTTGTAATGTGAAGACAAACTCGATACTCGCGGTCTTGAGACTTGTAATGTTTTATCTTTGTTCGGTCTTTTGAATTCGGAGACTAATATGATGAATTGTATTCGGAGACTAGTCTTCTATTTTATTCGATGAATCTGGTGTTGCTGTGTGCTGCTGTCTATATTCTGTCCAATAATATATTTTGTAACCTGTGCAAAAATCAGAAAAGCAAAAAAACCAAATATTCATACTAATGGCGCATCAAGGCAGAGTGCGCCATTAGTATGCCAAAGGATACTAATGGCGCATCAAGGCAGAGTGCGCCATTAGTGTGACAAAGCACATGGTTACATATGGCCCCCCGGGAGGCATACTAATGGCGCATGGAGTTACACACTAATGGCGCACTGCCAGGTGCGCCATTAGTATACCAGATACTAATGGCGCACCAGTGGTGCGCCATTAGTAAAAAAATCTAAGGGCGTGCTACTAATGGCGCATCGGTAGTGCGCCATTAGTAGGCAAAACCGGTGCGCCATTAGTAGGCCTTTTCCTAGTAGTGGAAACTGGTCACTGGAAGAGGAACTGTAGCAAGTGGCTTGCAGAGCATGGCAAGAAGGCCGGAAATGCTTCTTCAGCCAAAGGTACACTTGTTGCATATGTTATAGACATTTACCTTGCTGAAATACTTAGTAGCTATTGGGTATTTGATACTGGATCGGTTGTTCATATTTGCAACTTGATGCAGGGGCTGGTAAGAACTAGGCATGTGGCACAAGGGGAGATTGACATTAGGGTCGGCAACCAAGCAAGAGTTGCTATGTTGGAGGTCGGCACGATGCAGCTCCAGCTTCCTTCCGGATTTATATGGAATTGAATAATTGCTATTACATTCCTGCACTTAGTCAAAAAATTATTTCTGCCTCATGTTTGATGATTCAAGGTTATGAATTCAATTTAAAGGACAATGGTTGTTCGATATTTTTGAATGATATGTTCCACGGCTATGCACCCATTGTTGATGGACTATTCATTTTGAATCTGGAAACGGAACCTGTCTATAATATGAATGTCAAGAGGCATAAGCCTAATGAGATAAATCCGACATACTTCTGGCATTGCCGGCTTGGACACATTAGTCTGAAATGCATGAAGAAGCTCCATGATGATGGGCTCCTGACTTCGTCCGACTTCGGGTGTTTTGAGACATGTGAATCATGCTTGCTCGGCAAGATGACTAAGTCTCCTTTCACAAAGAGTTGTGAGAGGGCGTCCGAGCTGTTGGAACTTATACATAGTGATGTGTGTGGTCCAATGAGCACAACTGCCGAAGGCGGCTATCAGTACTTCGTGACTTTACTCTACGACTTGAGTAGATATGGATATATCTATTTGATGAGGCACAAGTCAGAAACTTTTGAAAAGTTCAAAGAGTTTCAGAACTAGGTTGAGAATCAGCTCGGCAAGACTATAAAGCTTCTGTGATCTGATCATGGAGGTGAGTACATGAGCCAGGAGTTTGATGATCATCTGAAAAGTCGAGGTATAGTACCTCAGCTCACACCTCCGGGTACGCCATAGAGAAACGGCGTGTCGGAACAAAGTAATAGGACCTTGCTGGACATGGTCTGGTCTATGATGAGCAAATCGGATTTACCCTTGTCATTCTGGGGATACGCTCTAGAAACTGCAGCTTTCACACTTAACAGGGTACCGTAAAAATCCGTAGACAAGACACCGCATGAGATGTGGACCGGGAAGAGTCCCAGTTTGTCTTTTCTAAAGATTTGGGGTTGTGAAGCATTTGTCAAGCGACTTATGTCAGATAAGCTTACACCCAAGTCAGATAAACGCATATTCGTGGGATATCCGAGGCAAACCTTGGGATATAGCTTCTATAACCGGGAAGAGAACAAAGTGTTTGTTGCTTCAAACGAGGTTTTCCTTGAGAAAGATTTTCTCAGTCAGGAGGCCAGTGGGGAGGACGGTCCGACTCGAAGAAATTCGAGAATCACTCGAGGACAGCTCGGCTGGTGATGAGGTCATACCGGAGTCAGTCAGGGAACCTGTAGTGGCAGCGGCACCGGAACCATGGAGGTCGGAAAGACTGCGCAGAGTGCGTGATGTATTCTTGCTAGAAAGCGACGAACCGGCTGATGTCTACTACACAACCTTCTTCTTGTAGACATTGTTGGGCCTGCAAGTGCACAGGTTTGTAGGACAGTAGCAAATTTCCCTCAAGTGGATGACCTAAGGTTTATCAATCCATAGGAGGCGTAGGATGAAGATGGTCTCTCTCAAGCAACCCTGCAACCAAATAGCAAAGAGTCTCTTGTGTCCCCAACACACCCAATACGATGGTAAATTGTATAGGTGCACTAGTTCGGCGAAGAGATGGTGATACAAGTGCAATATGGATGGTAGAAAAAGGTATTTGTAATCTGAAATTATAAAAACAGCAAGGTAGCAAGCGATAAAAGTGAGCGTAAACGGTATTGCAATGGTAGGAAACAAGGCCTAGGGTTCATACTTTCACTAGTGCAAGTTCTCTCAACAATAATTACATAGATAGATCATATAACAATCCCTCAACATGCAACAAAGAGTCACTCCAAATCCACTAATAGCGGAGAACAAACGAAGAGATTATGGTAGGGTACGAAACCACCTCAAAGTTATTCTTTCGGATCAATCTATTCAAGAGTTCGTACTAGAATAACACCTTAAGACACAAATCAACCAAAACCCTCATGTCACCTAGATTCTCCATTGTCACCTCAAGTATCCGTGGGCATGCTTATAAGATATGCATCACACAATCTCAGATTCATCTATTCAACCAACACAAAGTACTTCAAAGAGTGCCCCAAAGTTTCTACCGGTGAGTCAAGAACGTGTGCCAACCCCTATGCATAGGTTCATGGGCGGAACCCGCAAGTTGGTCACCAATACATACATCAAGTGGCACATGATATCCCATTGTCACCACAGATAAGAACGGCAAGACATACATCAAGTGTTCTCATAAAAGACTCAATCCGACAAGATAACTTCAAAGGGAAAACTCAATTCATCACAAGAGAGTAGAGGGGGAGAAACATCATAAGATCCAACTACAATAGCAAAGCTCGGGATACATCAAGATCGTGCCATAGAGGGAACACGAGAGATAAAACGAGAGAGAGAGAGAGAGAGATCAAACAAATAGCTACTGGTACATACCCTCATCCTCGAGGGTGAACTACTCCCTCCTCATCATGGATAGCATCAGGATGATGAAGATGGCCACCGGTGAAGGATCCCCCCTCCGGCAGGTTGCCGCGAAGGGCTCCCGAGAGCTTTTTGGTGGCTATAGAGGCTTGCGGCAGTGGAAGTCCCGATCTATCTTGATTTTCGATGTTTTTAGGGTACGTAGGCTTATATAGGCGAAAGAAGTCGGTCGGGGGGGGGTGGTGCTCGAGGGGCCCATTAGACAGGGGGCCCGCCCAATAGGGGGGCGCCCTCCTATCTCGTGGCCTCCTCGAGGCTCTTCTGACGTGAACTCCAAGTCTCCTGGGTGATATTTTTCCCAAAAATCACGCTGCCGAAGGTTTCATTCCGTTTGGACTCTGTTTGATATTCCGTTTCTTCGAAATACTGAAACAGGCAATAAAACAGCAATATGGGCTGGGCCTCCGGTTAATAGGTTAGTCCCAAAAGTAATATAAAAGTGTATAATAAAGCCCATAATCATTCAAAATAGATAATAAAATAGCATGAATGCTTCATAAATTATAGATACGTTGGAGACGTATCAGCATCCCCAAGCATAATTCCTACTCGTCCTCGAGTAGGTAAATGATAAAGAAAGAATTTATGAAGTGTGAATGCTAGAGGTGCACAAGTTTGATCAATGATAATTTCAATCACCTTTACTAGCATCATTGTATGTCATAACAGTAGTTCATCTCATAAAAATTTTCACGAACTAGTGACAAGCAATTCACATGTTAAAGCATAGACCATAAACTTTCTTGAAAACTAGCAAACTTCATTCTTAGTCATCAAACAATTGATATTCATTTTACTTTCAGGAAGAGTCTATGTCAAAGCTTTGATTTAGCAAACTTCACATACTGAACTATCATATAGTCTTCTACAATTGTTAACACTCACGCAATACTTGTGGTTATGACGTTTTAATCAGACATAGAGAAAGATTGGGGCTTATAATGTTGCCTCCAAACGTATTCACCTTTGGGTGATGTCAACAATAATAGTTCATGCTAACGTACATACAATTGGATTTATATATCAGGATCACCCTATCACAATGTAACATCCCAAATTTTCAATTTGGAATGTTATACATAGATCATCATTGCATATCATATTTTTCTTGCATCATTGGCTCGATCCTAGAAATTCTATGCAACTCAAGGACCCTCGGAGAGAGTTGGGGATTTCGTTATTTTCTTATTTGAGTTTTCTCAAATTTTGAAAATAGGATCATTGATTTTATTTATTTTATCTTCAATTATTTCTACTACCAAAAATTCAGAGAGGGAATAAAATGACTTTCCCAAAATAAAGAAATAATGAAGATTTAATAAAAAAATCAAATAAGATTTTATTTTGGAGTTTTTCTACTTTTATTTGAATTTAGGAAAAATGTGCGTTTTTCAAAATTGCATTTAGGCCCCAAATAAATGTTCATCTTGCCCGGCTTGATTTTAGAAGCCGGGGAAAATTTATTTCGGGATTTTTGGAGTCCGTTTAGTATTTCTTTTTATTTTTCTTCTGCGTGGAATTATTTAAAAAAAAACGCAACCGACCTACGGGCCGTGCCCGAGCGGGACTCCGCCCGGGGGCGCCTTTAAATAGCACCGCCCCGAGCCCCCCCAGGCCCAGCCGCCCCGCCCTGCCAGCCCGCAGCCACCGCCGGCCCACACCCGCGGCAAACCCTAACCCTAGCCGCCAGCCGCCGCCAGCCGCCGCCGCCGCCGGAGCATCGCCGGACTTCACCGCCGCCGCCGCCGAGGTTCGCCGCCGCCTCGATTCGCGTGTTGCCATTTTTTTATAAAAACCGAGCGGATTTTTGTTTGTTTTTTTTCGGTTTTTCGTTAGATCGGTTTTATTTTCGGTTCGGTTAAATAGCGAGCGTTCGCTCGTTCGTTCGTTTTAACGAACGTACTCGTCAGATCTGTTTAGTCAACGAACGTTCATTCGTCGGCCTGTTCATCTTTTTCTTTTTTTCGGATTTAATCCGCGATTTTTCTGATCGCGATTCCTGATCCGATTTTCGTTTTAGTATAACTTTTCGCTCGTTTATCGGAATCAGGCGATTCAAGCGCCTAGAGTTTCATCTCGAAACCCTCTTTCCGAATAATCAACTTAAACAAGTTTTTGCTTCTGTAAAATTTGACTTAGATCCAGATTAGTAAAACGAAGTTGTTCTCTTTCGCCGTTTGACTTTCGTTGCTTTGTTTGATTTGTTTTTTTTTTGCAAACCGGAGTTCTTAAGTTGAACATTCTGGTTAGATCTTTTATTCGAGTTTTACCAGTGCATTAGATGAGTACTTATTGTATGTTTGTTTGTTTGTTTGTCTGCGATAGAATACCCGGAGTGCGCCGCCTATTACTTCGAGTCTCTAGGTTTTGCGGATCATCAGCAAGGAAAGTAACACTTTGATCATACCTTTTCTACTACCCAGTTTTTGTGCATTAGATCAATCCTCAAAACAATTGCATGATTAGGATCTAATTAAATTGTGGGATGGGAAGTAGTTGAGGTAGTACCTATTACCTGTTTTATTTTCAAACCTTTGGGAGTTACTTCTACGTTTGCTTATTATGCCATGCTATGCTAGTAGACGTGGATTGGGTGAGTGTATCCATGACAGATGTGAGATTGTTATTTAATTGTTTATTTAAGGTGGCAACTTAAACACACATCTGGGTGGATTGAGGCACCTGGTTTCTATCAGGACTTGCCTGTATTTTTTCGGACCGCCACCCAGGCTCAAAGGGATCATGAGATTATTCAAACTAGAAACTTCCGTGTGCAGCCACAAGCCATTATGGGCTCTGGCATAGTTGACTAAGTTGTGCGAACTCTTACGGGTAGACTAGCAGATGTAGGGGAAAGTAGGTGTACCGGTCTACCCACATGTAAGGTGCTAGTGCTTCTGAAAGACTATGTCTCGGTCATCCGTTTCTCAAACATCATGTAGTGTGAGGAATCAAACGGAGGCGATCGAGTCTTGTGGGGAAAAGTGTGCAAACCTCTCCAGATTGTATAAACTAATCATGATTAGCCGTGTCCCCGGTTATGGACGTTTTGAGTATCTAGTACCTGGATATCATGTGAATCTCATCATGTTACTCTAATTTAATATTGTTTGGTGTAATGAGTACTTTTAATTGGGATTGAGAATGCTGTCAACCATTCTCAATGTTTAACAACCACCATGATAGTTAAATAAATTTATTCCTTTGCAGTAGGGAAAAATTGGCTTTATGCAAAACTGCAACCATAGAGCTTTTACACCAGCCAGATTGCATGTAGTGTAGCTTATTCCATTGTTATTCTCTATGTGTTACATTGCCAGCATATTCCATGTGCTGACCCGTTTTCGGGCTGCAACGTTTCATGTTGCAGACTTTTCAGACGACGAGTAAGGTGCTTTTAGGTCGTGGTTCTATACTCAGTGATGCCGTTGGAGTTGATGGACTCGCTTATCTTCCAAGTATTCCGCTGTTATCGTTTTTAGATGCCATTAAGCCATATATATTCTAATAAGTTCTCTTTTGAGACATTCGATGTAATAAGTGTGTGATTGCTACTCTGTTATAAATCCTCCAAGTACTGTGTGGTGTCAGCATTACTAATCCAGGGATGACACTGAGCACAGAGATCAGACTGGTTGAGATCTGGTCGCTACACACAAAGTGCTTGCCAAAGGATAAAATGAAAAAGGGAAAGGTGAAGATCACCTTGACTCTTGCATAAAGTAAAAGATAGGCCCTTCGCAGAGGGAAGCAGAGGTTGTCATGCGTTTTTAGGGTTGGATACACAAAATCTTAATGCGAAAGAATGTCACTTTATATTGCCCCTTGTATATGGACCTTTATTATGTAGTCCGTCGCTTTTATTGCTTCCATAACAAGTTCGTGCAAAGCCTATTTTCTCCACACTAATAAGTCATGCATATTTAGAGAGCAATTTTTATTGCTTGCACCGATGACAACTTACTTGAAGGATCTTACTCAATCCATAGGTAGGTATGGTGGACTCTCATGGCAAAACTGGGTTTAAGGATATTTGGAAACACAAGTAGTATCTCTACTTGGTGCAAGGAATTTTGGCTAGCATGAGGGGGAATGGCAAGCTCAGCATGTTTGAATGATCCATGACAATATACTTTAACTGAGATGCGAGAAAACATAACCTATTACATTGTCTTCCTTGTACAACATCAACTCTTTAGCATGTCATACTTAATGAGTGCTCACAATTATAAAATATGTCTATGATAATATATTCATATGTGAAATCTCTCTTCCTTCAATATTCTTTCATGAATTGTTCAAATGACTAATACAATGCTTGCTAACCATCAATAAATTTACAACCTCTACTTCTTAAATGTAAAGTCACTACTCCCCATGGGATAAGCAAATGAATCATATATAATTTCAGATTTATGACAATCAACTCATTCAACCATTTACTCATAGGATATAAGTGAAGCACACGAGTAAATGAAAAACTACTCCAAAAAGATATAAGTGAAGATCAATGAGTAGCTAAATAATTATGCAACTATGTGAAGACTCTCTCTCAATAAAGAATTTAAGATCTTGGTATTGTATTCAAAAATCAAGCAAAACAAAATAAAAGGACATTGCAAGGATATCACAACTCATGTGAAGAAGCAAAAACTTAGGTTCAACCGATACTAACCGATAGTTGTTGAAGAAGAAAGGTGGGATGCCTACCGGGGCATCCCCAAGCTTAGATGCTTGAGACTTCTTGAAATAATATCTTGGGGTGCCTTGGGCATCCCCAAGCTTGAGCTTTTGTGTCTCCTTAATTCCTTTCATGTCACGGTTTCTCTTTTTATCAAAAGCTTCATTCACAACAAACTCAACAAGAACTTGTGAGATAGGTTAGTATAAACCAATGCAAAACCATATCATATTCTACTGTAACAAATCACTAACATTATTATTTAACATTGAATACTAAATGTCTCTGTATATTTAATACTCCTATCCTAAAATAGAATCATTAAACAAGCAAGCATATGAAACAATGCAAACATAACAGCAATTTGTCAAAACAGTATAGTCTGTAAAGAATGCAAGATTCATCATACTTCCCTAACTCCAAAAATTATAAGAAAAATACTACGCTATAGAAGATTTATCATATCTCAATATGACAAAGATTCAACATTATATCATGCTCTGACTTTTCTAGGGAATTTTTGCAACAGCGGTAAACTTTCTGTTTTCAAACAGCAACATGCATACTAGCAAAATAAGCATGGTAAAGGCTATCCTTGACATTTTTATTCAAAATAAAGATGCAAAAAATTAATCTAAATAACATCAAGCAAATACTAACAAAATAAAATGACGCTCCAAGGAAAACACATATCATGTGGCGAATAAAAATATAGCTCCAAGTAAAGTTACCGATGAACGAAGACGAAAGTGGGGATGCCTTCCGGGGCATCCCCAAGCTTAGGCTCTTGGTTGTCCTTGGATATTACCTTGGGGTGCCTTGGGAATCCCCAAGCTTAGGCTATTGTCACTCCTTATTCCATAGTCCATCGATTCTCTACCCAAAACTTGAAAACTTCAACCACACAAAACTCAAACAAAACTCGTAAGCTCCGTTAGTATAAGAGAATAAAACCACCACTTAGGTACTGTAATGAACTTATTCTAAATTCATATTGGTGTAATATCTACTGTATTCTAACTTCTATATGGTTCATACCCTCCGATACTACTCATAGATTCATCAAAATAAGCAAACAACACATAGAAAACAGAATCTGTCAAAAACAGAACAGTCTGTAGTAATCTGTATGAAACTTATACTTCTGAAACTCAAACAATTCTTAAATAAATTTCTGGACCTGAGAAATTTGTCTATTAATCATCTGCAAAAATAATCAACCTAAAATCACTCTCCAGTAAAAAATGGCAGCTATTTTCGTGAGCGCTAAAGTTTCTGTTTTTTACAGCATGATCACAAAGACTTCACCCAAGTCTTCCCAAAGGTTCTACTTGGCACTTTATTGAAAAAAGCTATAAAACATGATTACTACAGTAGCATAATCATGTGGACACACAAAAACAGTAAGGGTAAATATTGTGTTGTCTCCCAACAAGCGCTTTTCTTTAATGCCTTTCTGGCTAGGCATGATGATGACAATGATGCTCACATAAAAGATAAGAATTGAAACATAAAGAGAGCATCATGAAGAATATGACTAGCACATTTAAGTCTAACCCAATTCCTATGCATAGGGATTTTGTGAGCAAACAACTTATGGGAACAATAATCAACTAGCATAGGAAGATAAAACAAGCATAGCTTCAAGAATTTCAACACATAGAGAGGAAACTTGATATTATTGCAATTCCTACAAGCATATGTTCCTCTCTCATAATAATTTTCCGTAGCATCATGAATGAATTAAACCATATAACCAGCACCTAAAGCATTCTTTTCATGATCTACAAGCATAGAAAATTTACTACTCTCCACATAAGCAAATTTATTCTCATCAATAGTAGTGGGAGCAAACTCAACAAAATAACTATCATGTGAGGCATAATCCAATTGAAAACTAAAATCATGATGACAAGTTTCTGTTGGAAATATGCCCTAGAGGAAATAATAAAATTATTATTATTATATTTCCTTGTTCATGATAATTGTCTATTATTCATGCTATAATTGTGTTATCTAGAAATCGTAATTCATGTGTGAATACATAGACAACAACATGTCCCTAGTGAGCCTCTAGTTGACTAGCTTGTTGATCAACAGATAGTCATGGTTTCCTGACTATGGACATTGGATGTCATTGATAAAGGGATCACATCATTAGGAGAATGATGTGATGGACAAGACCCAATCCTAAGCATAGCACAAGATCGTGTAGTTTGTTTGCTAGAGCTTTTCCAATGTCAAGTATCATTTCCTTAGACCATGAGATCGTGTAACTCCCGGACGTCACGAGGAGTTCTGTAATGGTCCAGAGGTGAAGAATTGTATATAGGAAGTCCAGTTTCGGCCATCGGGAAAGTTTCGGGGGTCACCAGTATTGTACCGGGACCATCGGAAGGGTCCCGGGGGTCCACCGGGTGGGGCCACCTATCCCAGAGGGCCCCTTGGGCTGAAGAGGGAAGGGAACCAGCCCCTGATGGGCTGGTGCGCCCCCCTTGGGCCTCCCCCTGCGCCTAGGGTTGGAAACCCTAGGGGTAGGGGGCGCCCCACTTGGCCTGGGGGGCAAGTCCCCCCCCCCCTTGGCCGCTGCCCCCCTTGAGATGGGATCTCTAGGGGGGCGACGCACCCCTACGGCCCCTATATAAAGAGGGGGGAGGGAGGGCAGCCCCACCCTAGTCCCTGGCGCCTCCCTCTTCCCCGTACCACCTCTCCCTGTCGCTGAGCTTGGCGAAGCCCTACCGAGATCTCCGGTACTTCCACCACCATGCGGTCGTGCTACTGGATCTCCATCAATCTCTCCTTCCCCCTTGCTGGATCAAGAAGGAGGAGACGTCTTCCCCAACCGTACGTGTGTTGAACGCGGAGGTGCTGTCCGTTCGGCACTAGGATCTTCGGTGATTTGGATCACAATGAGTACGACTCCCTCAACCCCGTTCTCTTGAACGCTTCCGCTCGCGATCTACAAGGGTATGTAGATGCACTCCTTTATCTCGTTCCTAGATGACTCCATAGATTGATCTTGGTGAAGCGTAGAAATTTTTTATTTTCTGCAACATTCCCCAACAGTGGCATCATGAGCTAGGTCTATGCGTAGTTTCTATGCACAAGTAGAACACAATCTTGTTGTGGGCGTAGATGTTGTCAATTTTCTTGCCACTACTAATCTTATCTTGTTTCGGCGGCATCGTGGGATGAAGTGGGCCGGACCGACCTTACACGTACGCTTACATGAGACAGGTTCCATCGACTGACATGCACTAGTTGCATAAGGTGGCTAGCGGGTGTCTGTCTCTCCCACTTTAGTCGGATCGGATTCGATGAAAAGGGTCCTTATGAAGGGTAAATAGAAATTGGCATATCACGTTGTGGTTTTTACGTAGGTAAGAAAAGTTCTTGCTAGAACCCTATTGCAGCCACGTAAAAACATGCAACAACAATTAAAGGACGTCTAACTTGTTTTTGCAGCATATGCCTTGTGATGTGATATGGCCAAAAGGTTGTGATGAATGATATATATATATGTGATGTATGAGATCATGTTCTTGTAATAGGAATCACGGCTTGCATGTCGATGAGTATGACAACCGGCAGGAGCCATAGGAGTTGTCTTAATTATTGTATGACCTGCGTGTTAATGAATAAATGCCATGTAATTACTTTACTTTATTGCTAATCCATTAGCCATAGTAGTAGAAGTAATAGTTGGCGAACAACTTCATGGAGACACGATGATGGAGATCATGATGATGGAGATCATGGTATCATGCCGGTGACGAAGATGATCATGGCGCCCCGAAGATGGAGATCAAAGGAGCAATATGATATTGGCCATATCATGTCACTATTTGATTGCATGTGATGTGTATCATGTTTTTGCATCTTATTTCTTTAGAACGGCGGTAGTAAATAAGATGATCCCTCATAATAATTTCAAGAAAGTGTTCCCCCTAACTGTGCACCGTTGCGAAAGTTCGTTGTTTCGAAGCACCACGTGATAATCGGGTGTGATAGATTCCAATGTCCACATACAACGGGTGTAAGATAGATTTACACATGAAAAACACTTAGGTTGACTTGACGAGCCTAGCGTGTACAGACATGGCCTCGGGACACAAGAGACCGAAAGGTCGAACATGACTCGTATAGAAGATACGATCAACATGTTCACCGATGATGACTGGTCCGTCTCACGTGATGATCGGACACTGCCTAGTTGAATCGGATCATGTATCACTTAGATGACTAGTGGGATGTCTAATCTGGGTGGGAATTCATTAAATAATTTTATTAGATAAACTTAATTATCATGAACTTAGTCTAAAAACCTTTGCAAAAATGTCTTGTAGATCAAATGGCCCACGCTCATGTCAACCTCAACTTCAACGCGTTCCTAGAGAAAACCAACCTAAAAGATGATGGCAGCAACTATACGGACTGGGTCCGGAACCTGAGGATCATCCTCATAGCTGCCAAGAAAGCATATGTCCTACAAGCACCGCTAGGTGAAGCACCCATCCCAGAGAACCAAGACGTTATGAACGCTTGGCAGTCGCGTGCTGATGATTACTCCCTCGTTCAGTGCAGCATGCTTTACAGCTTAGAACCGGGGCTCCAAAAGCGTTTTGAGCAACACGGAGCATATGAGATGTTCGAAGAGCTGAAAATGGTTTTCCAAGCTCATGCCGCGGGTCGAGAGATATGAAGTCTCTAACAAGTTCTACAATTGTAAAATAGAGGAAAATAGTTCTGTCAGTGAGCACATACTCAAAATGTCTGGGTTGCACAACCGCTTGTCCCAGCTGGACAATAACCTCCCGGACGAGGCGGTCATTGACAGAATCCTTCAGTCGCTCCCACCTAGCTACAAGAGCTTTGTGATGAACTACAATATGCAGGGGATGGTGAAAACTATTCCTGAAGTATTTTCAATGCTGAAATCAGCGGAGGTGGAAATCAAAAAGGAACATCAAGTGTTGATGGTCAATAAAACCATTAGTTTCAAGAAAGGCAAGGGTAAGAAGAACTTCAAGAAGGACGGCAAGGGAGTTGCCGCGCCCGGTAAGCCACTTGTCGGGAAGTAGCAAAAGAATGGACCCAAACCTGAGACTGAGTGCTGTTATTGCAAGGGAAGGGGACACTGGAAGCGGAACTGCCCCAAATACTTAGCGGACAAGAAGGCCGGCAACACTAAAGGTATATGTGATATACATGTAATTGATGTGTACCTTACCAGTAGTCATAGTAGCTCCTGGGTATTTGATACCGGTGCAGTTGCTCATATTTGTAACTCAAAATAGGAGTTGCGGAATAAGCAGAGACTGGCGAAGGACGAGGTGACGATGTGCGTCGGGAATGGTTCCAAGGTCGATGTGATCGCCGTCGGCACGCTACCTCTACATTTACCTACGGGATTAGTTTTAAACCTCAATAATTGTTATTTAGTGCCAGCTTTGAGCATGAACATTGTATCTGGATCTTGTTTAATATGAGATGGCTACTCATTTAAATCTGAGAATAATAGTTGTTCTATTTATATGAGAGATATGTTTTATGGTCATGCCCCGCTGGTCAATGGTTTATTCTTAATGAATCTCGAACGTGATGTTACACATATTCAGAATGTGAATACCAAAAGATGTAAGATTGATAATGATAGTCCCACATATCTATGGCACTGCCGCCTTGGTCACATTGGTGTCAAACGCATGAAGAAGCTCCATACAGATGGACTTTTGGAGTCTCTTGGTTTTGAATCATTTGACATGTGCGAACCATGCCTCATGGGTAAAATGACCAAGACTCCGTTCTCCGGAACAATGGAGCGAGCAACCAACTTATTGGAAATTATACATACTGATGTGTGCGGTCCAATGAGCATTGAGGCTTGCGGTGGCTATCATTATGTTCTCACTCTCACTGATGAGTTAAGTAGATATGGGTATGTCTACTTGATGAAACACAAGTCTGAGACCTTTGAAAAGTTCAAGGAATTTCAGAATGAGGTAGAGAATCAACGTGACCGAAAAATAAAGTTCTTACGATCAGATCCTGGAGGAGAATATTTAAGTCACGAATTTGGTACGCACTTAAGGAAATGTGGAATTGTTTCACAACTCACGCCGCCTGGAACACCTCAGCGTAACAGTGTGTCCGAGCGTCGTAATCTCCACTCTATTGGATATGGTGCGATCTATGATGTCCCTCTCCGATTTACCGCTATCATTTTGGGGATACGCTCTAGAGACAGCTATGTTCACTTTAAATAGGGCACCATCTAAATCCATTGAGACGACACCGTATGAATTATGGTTTGGGAAGAAACCTAAGCTTTCGTTTCTAAAAGTTTGGGGATGCGATGCTTATGTCAAGAAACTTCAACCTGCAAAGCTTGAACCCATGTCGGAAAAATGAGTCTTCATAGGATACCCTAAGGAAACCATTGGGTATACCTTCTACCTCAGATCCGAAGGCAAGATCTTTGTTGCCAAGAACAGGTCCTTTCTGGAGAAAGAGTTTCTCTCGGAAGAAGTAAATGGGAGGAAAGTAGAACTTGATGAAGTACTACCTCTTGAACCGGTAAGTAGCGCAACTCAGGAAGATGTTCCTGTGGTGCCTACACCGACTAGAGAGGAAATTAATGATGATGATCAAGGTACTTCGGATCAAGTTACTATTGAACTTCGTAGGTCCACAAGGACACGTTCCACACCAGAATGGTATGGCAATCTTGTCCTGGAAATCATGTTGTTAGACAACGGTGAACCTTCAAACTATGAAGAAGCAATGGCGGGCCCAGATTCCAACAAATGGCTTGAAGCCATGCAATCCGAGATAGGATCCATGTATGAAAACAAAGTATGGACTTTGACAGACTTGCCCGATGATCGGCGAGCGATAGAAAACAAATGGATCTTTAAGAAGAAGATGGACGCGGATGCTAATGTTACCATCTATAAAGCTCGACTTGTCTCTAAGGGTTATCGGCAAGTTCAAGGGGTTGACTACAATGAGACTTTCTCTCCCGTAGCGAAGCTGAAGTACGTCCGAATCATGTTAGCAAGTGCCGCATACTATGATTATGAGATATGGCAAATGGACGTCAAAACAGCATTCCTTAACGGCTATCTTAAGGAAGAACTGTATATGATGCAGCCAGAAGGTTTTGTCGATCCTGAGAATGCTAACAAGGTATGCAAACTCCAGCAATCCATTTATGGGCTGGTGCAAGCATCTCGGAGTTGGAACATTCGCTTGGATGAGATGATCAAAGCGTCTGGGTTTATGCAGACTTATGGAGAAGCCTGCGTTTACAAGAAAGTGAGTGGGAGCTCTGTAGCATTTCTCAAATTATATGTAGATGACATACTTTTGATGGGAAATGATATAGGACTTTTGGACAGCATTAAGGCCTACTTGAATAAGTGTTTTTCAATGAAGGACCTTGGAGAAGCGGCTTACATATTAGGCATCAAGATCTATAGGGATAGATCGAGACGCCTCATAGGTCTTTCACAAAGCACATACCTTGATAAGATATTGAATAAGTTCAATATGGATCAGTCCAAGAAGGGGTTCTTGCATGTGTTGCAAGGTGTGAAATTGAGCTCGGCTCAATGCCCGACCATGGCAGAAGATAGAGAAAAGATGAGTGCCATCCCCTATGCCTCGGCTATAGGGTATGTTATGTATGCCATGCTGTGTACCAGACCTGATGTAAACCTTGCCGTAAGTTTGGTAGGAAGGTACCAAAGTAATCCCGGCATGGAACACTGGACAACGGTCAAGAATATCCTAAAGTACCTGAAAAGGACTAAGGATATGTTTCTCATTTATGGAGGTGATGAAGAGCTCGTCGTAAAGGGTTACGTCGACGCTAGCTTCGACACAGATCTGGATGACTCTAAGTCACAAACCGGATACGTGTATATTTTGAATGGAGGGGCAGTAAGCTGGTGCAGTTGCAAGCAAAGCGTCGTGGCGGGATCTACATGTGAAGTGGAGTACATGGCAGCCTCGGAGGCAGCGCATGAAGCAATCTGGATGAAGGAGTTCATCACCGACCTAGGAGTCATACCCAATGCGTCAGGGACGATCACTCTCTTCTGTGACAACACTGGAGCTATTGCCCTTGCCAAGGAGCCCAGGTTTCACAAGAAGGCCAGGCACATCAAGCGTCGCTTCAACTCCATTCGTGAAAATGTTCAAGATGGAGACATAGATATTTGCAAAGTGCATACGGATCTGAATGTCGCAGATATGTTGACTAAACCTCTTCCACGAGCAAAACATGATCAACACCAGAACTCTATGGGTGTTCGATTCATCATAATGTAATTAGATTATTGACTCTAGTGCAAGTGGGAGACTGTTGGAAATATGCCCTAGAGGTAATAATAAAATGATTATTATTATATTTCCTTGTTCATGATAATTGTCTGTTATTCATGCTATAATTGTGTTATCCGGAAATCGTAATACATATGTGAATACATAGACCACAACATGTCCCTAGTGAGCCTCTAGTTGACTAGCTCGTTGATCCACAGATAGTCATGGTTTCCTGACTATGGACATTGGATGTCATTGATAACGGGATCACATCATTAGGAGAATGATGTGATGGACAAGACCCAATCCTAAGCATAGCACAAGATCGTATAGTTTGTTTGCTAGAGCTTTTCCAATGTCAAGTATCATTTCCTTAGACCATGAGATCGTGTAACTCCCGGATGTCATAGGAGTGCTTTGGGTGTACCAAACGTCACAACATAACTGGGTGACTATAGAGGTATACTACAGGTATCCCCGAAAGTATCTGTTGGGTTGACACGGATCGAGACTGGGATTTGTCACTCCGTATGACGGAGAGGTATCTCTGGGGCCACTCGGTAATGAATCATCATAATGAGCTCAATGTGACCAAGTGGTTGCTCACGGGATCATGCATTACGGTACGAGTAAAGTGACTTGCCGCTAACGAGATTGAACGAGGTATTGAGATACCGACGATCGAATCTCGGGCAAGTAATGTACCGATTGACAAAGGGAATTGTATACGGGATTACCTGAATCCTCGACATCGTGGTTCATTCGATGAGATCATCATGGAACATGCGGGAGCCAACATGGGTATCCAGATCCCGCTATTGGTTATTGGCCGGAGAGCTGTCTCGGTCATGTCTGCATGATTCCTAAACCCGTAGGGTCTACACACTTAAGGTTCGGTGATGCTAGGGTTGTAGAGACATTAGTATGTGGTAACCCGAAAGTTGTTCGGAGTCCCGGATGAGATCCCGGACGTCACGAGGAGTTCCGGAATGGTCCGAGGGTAAAGAATTGTATATAGGAAGTCCAATTTCAGCCATCGGGAAGTTTCGGAGGTCACGAGTATTGTACCGGGACCACCAGAAGGGTCCCGGGGGTCTACCGGGTGGGGCCACCTATCCCGGAGGACCCCGTGGGCTGAAGAGAGAAGGGAACCAGCCCCTGGTGGGCTGATCCACCCCCCCTTGGGCCTCCCCCTGCGCCTAGCACTACTAGGGAAAACCTTATACACAGAAATTTAGCAACAGTGCGGGTCAAAAAAGGGCGCTAGTGCTAGATAGCAGTAGCGATCAAAGGAAAACCGCGCTACAGATACATTCTTAGCAGTAGCGCGTGTAATGGCAAAAGCGCTACTACTAATATTCCAATTGGTAGAATGGTAGGCTACGCATAGCAGTAGCGGGCTTGGAGGAAACGCGCTACCGCTAGGGCATAAGTAGCAGCGCATTTCCTAAGAAGAGCGCTACCACTAATGGAAATAAAATAAGATGAAAAACAAATATAAAAGTAAACGAAAATGAAAGAAATAGAAAAATGAGAAAGGAAAAAATAAAATGCAAAGCAAAATAAATGAAAAAGCGAAAAAATGGAGGAAGACATAGCAGCAGCGTGTGTTTGTAAGAGGCGTTGTAGCTAACGTAGCTGCTGCGCGTGTCCTAGACCCCCACTATAGAAACAAAAAAGGAAACTAAAAAATGGAAGAAAATTACATAGCTATAGCAGCAGCGTGTTTTGTGAAAACCGCTATAGCTATCTTAGCTATAGCGCGTTTCACCAAACGCGCTACCGCTAAGTTTGACTTAACCAAAAAACCGTTTCCCCCCGGCCACCACTTCTCCCCCAAATCCCTCAACCCACCCTGCACGCCGCCGTCTCCCCGATTCTTCGTCACCCCACTTCGCCGCCGTCTCCTGCCGACGTCGACGCCACCAGAGTCGTGCGCCGTTAACGCCACCGGAGCCGCCCCCAACGCCACGGAGCCGCGCGGCCTCGTCAACACCACCGGAGCCGCCGTCGACGCCACCGGGTCCTTCCTCGCCACAAATGCATCCCTCGCCGTCACCGGAGACGCCCCTGCCTCCCTCGCCGTCATCGGAGACGCCCCTGCCTCCCTCGCCACCACTGCCTCCGTCGCCACCACCGGAGCCATCCTCTGTAAGCCCGCACCCCTCCTCTCTCTCATGCATAGGTTAGCTAGTTTAATTAGGTTAATTATCTAGGTTAGGGCAAAAATTTAGTTAGGGCTTTGACAGAGAAGTAGTTAGGTTAACTAGTTTAATTAGGTTAATTATCTAGGTTAGTGCAAAAATTTAGTTAGGGCTTTGATAGAGAACTAGTCAGGTTAACTAGTTTAATTAGGTTAATTATCTAGGTTAATTATTGCAAAAATTTATTTTGGGCTTTGACAGAGAACTAGCTGCGTTAACTAGTTTAATTAGGGTTAATTATCTAGGTAAACTAGATTAACTAACTAGGTTAAATAGGTAGGTTAATTAGGTTCGTTGGATTAACAAGCTAGGTTAAGTAGGCTGGCTAGGTTAGAGGAAAATTTTATTTTAGAGCATTAGGTCGGAAGGGTTAGCGAAATGGAGTTCCTTTGCAATTTAATTGGGTTCTGTCCTAGGCAGAGAAGGGTTAAAGATAATAATGTCTGTTTGTGTGAGAGATAGGAATAGCTAGATCAACATAATTTGGATTCTGTCCTAGGCAGAGAAGTCTTTAGTGAGGTCATTTTGCAAAGGTTTTTGATTTTTGAAAAGACCACTATTTTTCAAGGAAAAGAATTTAGGCAAATTTTATTTTTCATTGAAGTGGTCATGTTATATCTTTTCATTGAAGTTGTTCGATTGTGCCAAAGTGGCTTTGTTGTTTCCAGGGAATGATGGTGAGTGGCCTATGTTTTGCTGGAATGTTGATTCCTTTCTGTTGCAGAAAATGTCAGGTTCTCGATTTGTCCACTTTTTAGCAAAGGTCATGCCGAAATTTTCCGTGAATTTCGGCATGACTTGTGCTACAAACTAGGACATATCGAGTCGCCGACATTTGCGGCACCAGGAAGGAGTCAACATTCCTGCAAAGCAATAGTCCTTTTTATGTCATTATTCATTTTATTAGGTCTAGAATTAATTGACTAGATTTAATCATAGGAAACATGGCTAGCAACAATGAAGGACAGGGTTCTGGTGATTGCGACAACGTCTACCGGGCGGTGGACGAATATTTTAGCCTTACCGACGATCAACCGATGTTGTTGATGGGCCCACAGGTGGCATCAGGGACTGAGACCGACACGCAGACCGGTGCTGAGACTGAGACCGGTGCTGAGATTCAGACCGGCATCGAGACCGGCGCTGAGACCGGTGCTGCCTCGGGGAGCGGAGCCGGTGTAGAACCAAAAGCAAAGAGGCAACGGGTTCCTAACAAACTCACGACTACTAGGCTGGTGGTCACGGAGGTGGACAACGGCAATTTTGAGCCAAAGGCGCCCGAGGAAGCGCGCGCGTGCTACGGCAATCAAATAGGCTGCATCGTACGGACAACCGCCACCATCAACGATGAGAAACTACAGAAGATAGAAAATATGAGGAGCTCCCTCCTAAAGAAGTTTCACCAGATATTCTTGTTCCCAGGCCGGAATGAGAAGGATTATGAAGATCCTGACGAGGACCCGGCAATGAAGAAGATAAACAAACACGCCATGACCAAGTTTAGCGACGCGTTGGCCGCCTGGAAAAATCGAGTGAAAGCAAAGATCAACGATGGGGAACCCTACTCCGAGATTGTAAAGGATAATCCGACAATCACGGAAGAGTAGTTTCAAATATTTAAGGAGGCTTGCGAGGCCGAAGCTGCCAAAAAAAGTCTAAGTACATGAAGGGGCTTCAAAAGAGGAACATTGGGAGCCACCACCTCGGAAGCCGTGGTTACGGCGGAAAGAGGTCCAAATGGGCCAAGGAGGACGCGGAAGCCGCGAGTCTGTGCATCCCAGACCCCTTGGTGGATTTCACCGTCCCACAGGAGCGTGACGTCCTGAGGGCCCGACACCGTTGGGACCCGGTGAAGAAGGTTTACGAGACAACACCGGTCATTACGGAGTTCATGAGACTGCTGGTAATTTTAGTTTCTGATCAATTCGACAGCACACGTTAGTCATATTTGTAAACGATCCTTGTGCCTTTTGCAGAGAGAGCAGCACTGGATTGCGGCCGAAAGCGACTCGCCGTCTAAGGCATTGGCAAGGCCCAAGTGGGACACTCTATTCAACCGGGCGTTGAACATATTGAAATGACAACCCGTGGATACTCGACCGTCGTATGGACACATGCATGGTGTCGGAGACGGTGCCACGTGGAAGAAGTACTACCGTGAGACCACGGAGGAGAGAAAGGAAAGACGGAGGTTAACTGAAGAAAACATCGACAAGAAGGTTGAGATTGCGGTTGAGAAGAAATCATCTTAGACAGTCGCAGCAGCGGTAGCTGCCGCAAAACAGGCGATTGCAGATATGTCTAATTCCTTGGTGACGGGCGTTTTCACTTGGACAAGGCAAAATCCAAAAAAAATGCAGAGGACTTTCCCCTTGCTGACTTCTTGGGAGCACCTGCTCCCGCAGCGGCTCCCATACCTGCTCCTGCACCGGCTCCCGCACCGGCTCCTGCACCGGACGTGCTCGGTGGTGCCTCCTCTTTGGCTGAGCTCGACGCCCTCACGGTATCTATCACACCGGCCCCCTTCAATATAAATGTATAATCTCCCGTTTTTGTTGCCTTTCGGATGTCTCACGTTGCAGACTTCTCTTTGCAGGCCGACGAAACCCCGTGCACCATATTGTACACCATCGGCGAATAGAAGGTGGACGTGGGGAAGGCGACGATAATGGAGCCGAAGGAACCATTGTTCCACAGCCGGCCGATCCCCCCGAACGTCTTCAAGGTTTCCGTGGCCAGTGTCAAACCGGGCCACGAGAATTTGCCTCCTCTAATACTAGTGGGGGATGAAGACAAGACCCCACGGCGGCTTGGTGATTGTTGCAATGGGTGGGTCCTGTTGTGGCCAAAGAGTCTGCTTCGTCTGGAGGCGGCCGGGAATACACCCACGAGCATGCAGCCTCAGCAAGGTATGAACATCAACACCCCACCTACCCAATTAGCGTCGGGTGTCGGGTTGGGTGATAGCGGACGGGGTAAGGAGGAGGCTCCATTAGTTGCTGATGACGTCGCCATGGATGAGGATGAGGATGACGATGGCGCTGAATAGTATGTTTATACTGGCGCCTCCTCAGGGTTTGAGCGTCATGAGTTGGTGCCTGAATTACCGTCTCAACGTATTATTGACGACCTTCCGGTAGTAAAGAAGTCTAGGAAGAGAGCGAGGAAAGGCAAAAAAGCTGATCCTATGATCCAGCCGCCTCAGCAGCCTCGGCTTCAGGACCGTATAGATATCCCTGATGCGGATAAATGGCATATCCCCGGTCAACCAATCCTACCTGCAACAGCGCTACGGGCCAGATTCGACGATCTAAGGAGACTTCATGATGATGTGCTGCGGGTAGAGAAAGGCCTCATCGCCTCGAAAGATCCAGTATACCCACTCTACGTGGTTAACATTCCGCGGCAAATGTCGTACGTCGACAGCTTCCCTGCGGATAAGTTCTTCCTCCGATTCAATTACATATTCAACATGTTTCACGTGAAGAAGCTGGATTTTATGTTTGTCCGCCTTTATGCCTTGCACATGAACTACATCATTGGGGTTGAGCAGATACGTCATATCTGTGTCGCTGACCCGTACTACATGCACGAGGGCTTCTTGGGAGTCTGTGCAGAGCAGCGTGAATACGCGAGGGATTACATCGTCAGTTTCATGCTCGCCAATAAGGACAAGGAGGCGATTCTCGTGCCTTATCATCCCGTGTAAGTCATCCGCGCTGCTATCCTTCCTTTGATTTCAATAATTCATTTGCATGGTGGAGGCTAATTAATTTGAGGTGTACTAATTTTCCGCAGCGGCGGGCGCGCCGTCCTCATCATCCTCCACCCCCGATTCTCCCACGCTTTTTACTTGGACTCGTCGAAGAACATTCACAAAAAGGATTACACCCACATCAAAGATGTTCTCGACAGTGCTATGTTTTACTACCAAGCAAGGGGTGGAGAGGTTAGGGACAAGAAGAGAAGGGGCGGCAGGGCCGCCTTCAGCCATAAGATCGACTTCTGCTGCATCCAGCAACCGAACGATTCTCTTAATGGTGGATTCTGTGTCCTACACCACATGCTGGAGTACAGACGGGATCACCAGAACCTTCAAATGTCACCTAGATCTGGCGATGCCCATATTCTGCAATGGGCAAAGGACATAGGAGATATCGAGGATCATCGACTTCGAGCTGAGTTCTATAACATCCAACGCGAACTTGCCCAAATCATCATGAAAGAGGTCGTCGGAAAAACAGGGATGTTCTACGGAGAAGGATAAATGTCGCGGGAAGACGTCCGAACATGGATAGCCTCTCAGCGTCTCGACATGAAGCCTTTCACTAAGCTCGGGGACTATCTCCCTGACCTCGATGGATGGCACGACATGTTGGAGTGATTGTCGATATATGACAATGTGTCTGTTTAGTCCATACTTTCTGTATGACAAAACTTTGTGTTATGCGTAGTGAAACTTTATTTGTGATGTAATTAAACCGTCCTCCTCCTCGACTAGCAAAGATCACTCTAGTTAGGGCATTTTGGGTATGATGAACTTTGTTATTTATGCTTATGATATGTTGTTTCTATTTTTGTCAAGTCTGTCTCTTTCTGTTGCTCAACTATATATGTTGCATATCATCGACTCATGTGACGATGCAGGTGCATAGATCATCGATGGCGAAGAAGTGCTACGCCAGGAGTATATATACAATGAGTGGCCGGAGTGTCAGGCCCAGGTGTTACCGGTTTCCGGTTTCTAAGCGACAGGCAGTAGTTAGTTTAGATTCACGCTAATGCGAGAGAGGGATACGAACTCATGTACTCAAAGTGATAGCTCTTCTCGCGTATACCATTGTTTAGACGGATGATGATGTATTTGCAAGTAATCAAGGACTTGTATCGCTATTTTCGAGATGATGACGAGAGACCACTTTGTGTTGGATGATGATTATGATGAGACTATTTGTATGTATATGCTATGATTACATCCGTGGTCTCCCACGCATTTGTATGTGTATCATGATGACATTTCTATGTGCTAAAGATTCTTCTATAAAGCCTGTTCAAATACAAAACAAATATGCCCAAAAAAACAAAAAAACTATTAAATTAGCAGTAGCGAGTGTATAAAAGTTAGCAGCAGCGCCACGGTAGCAGTAGCGCGTCATTGCAAAGGGCGCTAGAGCTACTAGCAGTAGCGAGCTTCCAATAACCGCGCTGCTTCTACACTTGTGTAGCAGTAGCGCGGGTGACCACACGCTACTGCTATGTGTTAGCTGTAGCGCCCTATTAGTAGCGCTCCTTCCCGCGCTACTGATACACCTAAAACCCGCGCTGCTGCTAGCCTTTTCCCTAGTAGTGTAGGGTTGGAAACCCTAGGGGTGGGGGGCGCCCCACTTGGCTTGGGGGGCAAGTTCCCCCCCTTGGCCGCCGCCCCCCTTGAGATGGGATCTCTAGGGGGCCGGCGCACCCCTAGGGCCCCTATATAAAGAGGGGGGAGGGAGGGCAGCCGCACCCTAGTCCCTGGCGCCTCCCTCTTCCCCGTACCACCTCTCCCTCTCGCTGAGCTTGGCGAAGCCCTGCCGAGATCGCCGCTAATTCCACCACCACGCCATTGTGCTGCTAGATCTCCATCAATCTCTCCTCCCCCCTTGCTGGATCAAGAAGGAGGAGACATCTTCCCCAACCAAATGTGTGTTGAACGCGGAGGTGCCGTCCGTTCGGCACTAGGATCTTCGGTGATTTGGATCACGACAAGTACGACTCCCTCAACCCCGTTCTCTTGAATGCTTCCGCTCGCGATCTACAAGGGTATGTAGATGCACTCCTTTCTCTCATTGCTAGATGACTTCATAGATTGATCTTGGTGAAGCATAGAATTTTTTTATTTTCTGCAACGTTCCCCAACAGTTTCATGGTTAGCATTATTCTTAATAGCATACAAGTCATCACAATAATCATCATAGATACCAACTTTGTTCTCATAATCAATTCGAACCTCTTCCGAAATAGTGGAATCATCACTAAATAAAGTTGACACTCTTCCAAATCTACTTTCATATTCATCACAATAAGATTCAACATCCTCCAAAATAGTGGGATCAATACTACCTAAAGTTGACACTCTTCCAAACCCACTTTCATCAATATAATCATCATAACTAGGAGGCATGCTTTCATCATGATAAATTTGCTCATCAAAACTTGGGGGACAAAAAATATCATATTCATCAAACATAGCATCCCCAAGCTTGTGGCTTTGCATATCATTAGCATCATGGGTATTCAAAGAATTCATACTAACAACATTGCAATCATGCTCCTTATTCAAAGATTTAGTGACAAACATTTTATAGATTTCTTCTTCTAGCACTTGAGTGCAATTTTACTTTCCATCATTTTCACGAAAGATATTAAAAAGATGAAGCGTATGAGACGAACTCAATTCCATTTTTTTGTAGTTTTCTTTTATGGACTAAACTAGTGATAAAACAAGAAACAAAAAGATTTGGTTGCAAGATCTAAAGATATACCTTCAAGCACTCACCTCCCCGGCAACGGCGCTAGAAAAGAGCTTAGTTGACGGGGTGTTAATGCCGTTTACCTAGCCTCCCTGGCAACGGCGCCAGAAAAGAGCTTGATGTCTACTACACAACCTTCTTCTTGTAGACATTGTTGGGCCTGCAAGTGCACAGGTTTGTAGGACAGTGGCAAATTTCCCTCAAGTGGATGACCTAAGGTTTATCAATCCGTAGGAGGCGTAGGATGAAGATGGTCTCTCTCAAGCAACCCTGCAACCAAATAGCAAAGAGTCTCTTGTGTCCCCAACACACCCAATATGATGGTAAATTGTACAGGTGCACTAGTTCGGCGAAGAGATGGTGATACAAGTGCAATATGGATGGTAGAAAAAGGTATTTGTAATATGAAATTATAAAAACAGCAAGGTAGCAAGCGATAAAAGTGAGCGTAAACGGTATTGCAATGGTAGGAAACAAGGCCTAGGGTTCATACTTTCACTAGTGCAAGTTCTCTCAACAATAATAACATAGATAGATAATATAACAATCCCTCAACATGCAACAAAGAGTCACTCCAAAGCCACTAATAGCGGAGAACAAAACGAAGATATTATGGTAGGGTACGAAACCACCTCAAAGTTATTCTTTCGGATCAATCTATTCAAGAGTTCGTACTAGAATAACACCTTAAGACACAAATCAACCAAAACCCTAATGTCACCTAGATACTCCATTGTCACCTCAAATATCCGTGGGCATGATTATAAGATATGCATCACACAATCTCAGATTCATCTATTCAACCAACACAAAGTACTTCAAAGAGTGCCCCAAAGTTTCTACCGGAGAGTCAAGAACGTGTGCCAACCCCTATGCATAGGTTCATGGGCAGAACCCGCAAGTTGGTCACCAAAACATACATCAAGTGGCACATAATATCCCATTGTCACCACAGATAAGCACGGCAAGACATACATCAAGGGTTCTCATAAAAGACTCAATCCGACAAGATAACTTCAAAGGGAAAACTCAATTCATCACAAGAGAGTAGAGGGGGAGAAACATCATAAGATCCAACTACAATAGCAAAGCTCGGGATACATCAAGATCGTGCCATAGAGGGAACACGAGAGAGAACACAAGAGAGAGAGAGAGATCAAACACATAGCTACTAATACATACCCTCAGCCTCGAGGGTGAACTACTCCCTCCTCATCATGGATAGCGCCGGGATGATGTAGATGGCCACCGGTAAAGGATCCCCCCTCCGACAGGGTGACGGGAAGGGCTCCCGAGAAGTTTTTGGTGTCTACAGAGGCTTGCGGTGGCGGAACTCCCGATCTATCTCAATTTTCGAGGTTTTTAGGGTACGTAAGCTTATATAGGCGAAGGAAGTCGGTCGGGGGGTGCTCGAGGGGCCCACGAGACAAGGGGCGCGCCCAGTAGAGGGGGGGAGGCGCCATCCTATCTCGTGGACTCCTCGAGGCTCTTCTGATGTGAACTCCAAGTCTCCTGGGGTGATATTCTTCCCAAAAATCACGCTGCCGAAGGTTTCATTCCATTTGGACTCCGTTTGATATTCCTTTTCTTCGAAATACTGAAACAGGCAATAAAACAGCAATATGGGCTGGGCCTCCGGTTAATAGGTTAGTCCCAAAAGTAATACAAAAGTGTATAATAAAGCCCATAATCATTCAAAATAGATAATAAAATAGCATGAATGCTTCATAAATTATAGATACGTTGGAGACGTATCACCGGCCACGTATGCGGAAGCGATGGTGAGCCCTGATTCCGAGGCATGGCTAGAGGCCATGAGATCCGAGTTAAAGTCCATGGATGAGAATCAAGTCTGGGACTTGGTTGATCCGCCGCATGGTGTAACATCCATTGGTTGCAAATGGGTCTTTAAGAAGAAAACTGATGTGGATGGAAATGTTCAGATCCACAAAGCTCGGCTTGTAGCTAAGGGTTATGGACAAGTTCAAGGAATTAACTACGACGACACTTACTCGCCTGTAGCGATGCCGAAGTCGCGGAGGATCGTACTAGCTATAGCTGCATATTTCGATTACGAGATATGGAAGATGGATGTCAAGACGGCTTTCCTTCACTGAAATTTAACCGAGGACGTTGAGGGAATCCTAGATAAGGGGCTATCCGGGCAACCGGACTATATACTTTGGCCGGACTGCTGGACTATGAAGATACAAGATTGAAGACTTCGTCTCGTGTCCGGATGGGACTCTCCTTTGCGTGGAAGGCAAGCTTGGCGGTCCGGATAATAGATCTCCTTCTCTGTAACTGACTCTATGTAACCCTGGCCCCCTCCGGTGTCTATATAAACCGGAGGGTTTAGTCCGTAGGAGAGGACAATCATAATCATAGGCTAGCTTCTAGGGTTTAGCCTCTACGATCTCGTGGTAGATCAACTCTTGTAATACTCATATCATCAAGATCAATCAAGCAGGAAGTAGGGTGTTACCTCCATCGAGAGGACCCGAACCTGGGTAAACATCGTGTCCCCAGTCTCCTGTTACCATTAGCCTTAGACGCACAGTTCGGGACCCCCTACCCGAGATCCGCCGGTTTTGACATTGGTGCTTTCATTGAGAGTTCCTCTGTGTCGTCGCTATAAGGCTCGATCCCTCCCTCAACCTTCAACAACGCGGCCCAGGGCGAGACTTTTCTCCCCGGGCAGATTTTCGTGTTCGGCGGCTTTGCACTGTGGGCCAATTCGCTTGGCCATCTAGAGCAGATCGACAGCTACGCCCCTGGCCATCAGGTCAGGTTTGGAAACTTAAATTGCACAGCCGATATTCTTGGAGACTTGATCTTCGACGGATTCAGGCCTTCATCAGGAGTGTCGAACAGTCACAACGAGCATGGCTTAAATCTGCTATCGGACAGTATTTCGGATATCACCCCTGCAACCGCTCCGGACCTAAATCCGGGCAGATCGCGTCGACCGAGGACGGGTGGATGGACCCTGCCACGGAGGAAGCATACTCTTCGGTGATAGAGCCGAACACAGACTCCACCATTAAGGGGATCTGCGTCACTGGACCCCCGGACCTGTGTCCGGGCGTGGGCTCCGAACCGCACGCGTCCGGACCCATCGAGTCCGATTGGGCTCCAATAATGGAGTTCACCATCGCGGATACCTTTCAGCACTCCCCCTTCGGCGATATGCTACGTTAAAGTCTCTCTCTTTATCAGGAGACTCTTGGCCGAATTATGCCCGGCCCGTGTGGGATACGGATGACGAAGAAAATCGCACCCCACCCACCACCCACTTTATATCCACTGTCGATGACCTAACAAACATGCTTGACTTCGACTCCGACAACATCGATGGTATGGATGTCCATGCAGGGGACGATCTAAAACCACCACCCACGGGGCGCTGGACTGCCACTTCATCATACGATGTCTACATGGTGGAGACGCCTAAAGAAGACAATGGTGACAAAAAGGACACAACGAAGGACAAACCCCCCGTACAAAAGTTAAAACAGCGGCACAGGCGCCGCTCTAACTCCAGTCACAGTAAAAATAGCGATAACAACGCAAAAAAGGATAACACTACGGTCGACTCCGAAGGCAACAACGACCATAGGGACCCAGCGATGGAGCAGGATAAGCCAGGTCATGCTGAACACAGCCCGGAGCAGACACCCGACCACAGCGACCCCAAGGGCCGAACTCATCAAACTGCCTCCGAAGAGGAGGACAGTCCGATTGACGATGCATTCATCATCCCGGAAAAACATTTGGAACAAGATGACCTCCACAGAAGGCTTATGGCCACACCGCGGAGGATACGCTCAACCGAAGGTGGAAGAAAGTGCTAGACATGGAAGAAAGATATGGCGACGATCGCCACACAAAGGGCTACCCAAAGCGCAAGTTGCTGCCTGAATTCGACGATGAGGCTGCAGAGCACATTCCGCCAAAGAACAATATGGCCAATCGGCCGGACCAACCACTTCATGGCCGCAATAGAGCAGCCACTAACGCTGCACACGATTTACGTGAGCTCCTGGACAAAAAGGCTGGTGCGACCAGGTCCGTCTATGGATCTAGAGGGCGCGTTCCGGCACAAGATTATGGTCACCAAAACGATCATACTGATCAAATACCAGTTCAGAATCAAACCCAGATACAAAAACCGTCGACAGCATGCCACGACATGTCCAGGTACAGAGGGGTTGTGCACCCCCTGTGTTTCACCGACGAGGTGCTGGATCACGAATTTCCACAGGGATTCAAATCGGTGAACATAGAGGCATATGACGGAACGACAGACCCTGGGGTCTGGATTGAGGATTTTTATCCTTCACATACACATGGCTTGTGGGGACGACCTCCACGCCATCAAATACCTTCCCCTCAAGTTGAAAGGCCAGCTCGGCACTGGTTAAAAAGCCTCCCCGAATATTCAATTGGAAGTTGGGAGGAACTTGAGGACACTTTCAGGGCCAATTTCCAAGGGACCTATGTCCAACCTCCAGATGCACATGATTTAAGTCACATAATACAACAGCCCGGAGAGTCAGCCCGTAAGCTTTGGAACAGATTCTTCACTAAGAAGAATCAAATCATTGACTGTCCGGATGACGAAGCCTTAGCGGCCTTCAAGCAAAGTATCCGGGACGAGTGGCTTGCATGACACCTCGGCCAAGAAAAGCCAAAGACGATGGCGGCCTTAACAAGCCTTATGACCCGCTTTTGTGCGGGCAAAGACAGCTGGTTGGCTGCTACGTCTTGAACTTGCATTGGTTTTCCTCGAAGAGGAGACGGTGATGCAGCAATAGTAGCGTAAGTATTTCCCTTAGTTTTTGAGAACCAAGGTATCAATTCAGTAGGAGGCTTCTCAACAAGTCCCACGAACCTACACAAACAAACAAAGAACTCACAACCAACGCGACAAAGGGGTTGTCAATCCCTTCACGGCCACTTGCAAAAGTGAGATCTGAAAGAGATAGTATGATAAGATAAATATATTTTTGGTATTTTATAATATAGATGCAGAAAATAAAGATGCAAATAAAAGTAGATTGAAAGCAAATATGATAAGAGATAGACCCGGGGCCATAGGTTTCACTAGAGGCTTCTCTCAAGAGCATAAGTATTACGGTGGGTGAACAAATTACTGTCGAGCAATTGATAGAAAAGCGAATAATTATGAGATTATCTAGGCATGATCATGTATATAGGCATCACATCCATAACAAGTAGACCGACTCCTGCCTGCATCTACTACTATTACTCCACACATCGACCGTTATCCAGCATGCATCTAGAGTATTAAGTTCATAAGAACAGAGTAACGCATTAAGCAAGATGACATGATGTAAAGGTATAAACTCAAGCAATATGATATAAACCCCATCTTGTTATCCTCGATGGCAACAATACAATACGTGTCTTGCAACCCTTTCTGTCACTGGGTAAGAACACCGCAAGATTGAACCCAAAGCTAAGCACTTCTCCCATGGCAAGAAAGATCAATCTCGTAGGCCAAACCAAACCGATAATTTGAAGAGACTTGCAAAGATAACTCAATCATATAAAAGAATTCAGAGAAGATTCAATTATTATCCATAGATAAATCTGATCATGAACCCACAATTCATCGGATCTCGACAAACACACCACAAAAAGAGATTACATCGAATAGATCTCCACAAGAGAGGGGGAGAACATTGTATTGGGATCCAAAAAGAGAGAAGAAGCCATCTAGCTAATAACTATGGACCCATAGGTCTATGGTAAACTACTCACAACTCATAGGAGGGGCAAGGATGTTGATGTAGAAGCCCTCCATGGTGGATTCCCCCTCCGGCAGAATGCCAGCGACGGCTCCAAGATGGGATCTCGCGGATACAGAAGGTTACAGTGGTGGAAATTGTGTTTCGGGTGCCTCCTGGATGTTTTCGGGGTACGTAGGCTTATATAGGAGGAAGAAGTACGTTGGTGGACGCCCAAGGGGCCCACGAGACAGGGGGCGCGCCCTACAGGGGGGGTGCGCCCTCCTATCTCGTGGAGGCCTCGGCTGCTTCTTTACTTGCACTCCAAGTCCTCTGGATCACGTTCGTTCCAAAAATTACGCTCCCGAAGGTTTCATTCCGTTTGGACTCTGTTTGATATTCCTTTTCTTCGAAACACTGAAATAGGCAAAAAAAACATCAATACGGGCTGGGCCTCCGGTTAGTAGGTTAGTCCCAAAAATGATATAAATGTGTAAAACAAATCCCATAAACATCCAAAACAGGTAATATAATAACATGGAACAATCAAAAATTATAGATACGTTGGAGACGTATCATTGGCCCGTAGAGGCACCAGTGACCCAGGCACATCCGAAATTCAAGACGGCAACGGGAAGCCACGGCGCAACAAGCACAAGCGTCGGAACAACGAAGAAAGTCCGGACAACATGGCGGTCAACGCCGGATTCAGGGGCTCGCGACCCGGTCAAAGAAAGAAGCCATTTAAAGGCAGCAAAGAGGGACCGTCCGGCTTGAATAAAGTCCTCGACAGATTGTGCCAAATTCATGGCACCCCCGAAAAACCTGCAAATCATACTCACAGAGAATGGTGGCTTTTCAAGCAGGCCTGCAAGTTAAACGCCGAACTCAAAGGAAGGGAAACGCCAAGTGAAGACAAGGATGAGCCTCGCCAGCCGACCAATGGGGGACAGAAAAAATTCCCACCAGAAGTCAAAACAATAAAAAATGGTCCACGCAACTCACATGGAGTTCGTTGCCCCCAAATCCAACCCCTGGGCGGCCTGCCCGATCACTTTTGATCACAGGGACCACCCGGCCAGTATCCGGCATGGAAGATCGGCTGCCTTAGTGCTCGACCCAATAATTGATGGATACCATCTCACTCGAGTCCTAATGGACGGCGGCAGTAGTCTTAATCTGATATATCAGGACACCGTCCGCAATATGGGGATAGACCCATCCAGAATAAGCCAGAGTAACACCACCTTTAACGGAGTGATACCACGCGCTGAGGCCCGCAGCCGGGGCTCCCTCATATTAGAAGTGACATTCGGTTCTCCCGACAACTTCAGAAGCGAGGAATTACTCTTCGATATTGCTCCCTTCAGCAGCGGTTATCATGCATTACTCGGAAGAACGGCCTTCGCTTGCTTTAACGCAATACCGAACTACGCCTGCCTTAAATTTAAGATGCCCGGTCCACGTGGCGTCATAACGGTTAGTGGAAACACAGAGCAATATGCGGCAGCTCCTGTAGCCCGACACTAAGCGGCCTCTCCCACCAGAACGAATAATCGGTCGTTAAGACCACGGACACGGCTAGACGAGTCCGGTGCACCACCATCAACAACAGCCCAGATAAATCCGAGTTGGGTGCTATATATATCGCCATAAATGGTACTAGGGGCTGTCAACACATAATAAGGCCCACAATCTGGCTTGCCTTATCAATAGGACAATATCTCATATTTCTAATATCCATTGAGAATAACCAACTTCCCGCATGTTTACTCCTCTATATGAGTTTTCGTTTTTACAGACACTACTCGTGTGACACCCTTCCAGGATACGGCACAACGAAGACAAAGGCGCAGACGTGCAGATGGGCCCCGCTCAAAGGTTTCTCTTTAGATTAAGCCCCTGTGTAAACCTTCTTTACTGTCTTTTGTTGCTTGAAATCACATGGGTATTCCTTACATCCACAAGGGACACTAGCGTTTTAGGCTTTTTGCCACAACAGATCAATGCACGTACCTGGAAATATAGGGTCAAGGGCGTTACTCAGCCCGGTATATGTTATAAAGTCCGAATACCTTCGGGAGTGTTCAGCGTCGCGAGTTTGGCCTTATATGCATCAGCTCCGAATCATGTCTTTGGTCAAATGTTGGGTTAGCCCGGCTCCTGGGTTTGCTGCCTTACGTTTCGTTCTATCGGCTAAGGCGGCCAAAGGAGAACTGCTACGATTGTGCCCTGGTTATTCCGGATGAGCACCTCAGTAGAGAAAGCCGAAAACTGACTGTCATGATACAACGAGAGACTGGTCAACCACTCGAGGACTCATCGGAATCTATAGGATTCCACCACATCAACGAAGGACCGGTTTCCCGGTCAAGTACGTACGCGCACCGTATCCAGATGCACGCGGAAGTACCAGGGGCTACATAGTAGCCCCACCTTTCAACTCCTATGGCTAAGAGAAAGTGTTACAGCTATAGAGTCCGGTTGCCTGGTTCAACGTGCGATCACCTCCTTAATGGACCAAGACATTGGATCAAGTGTGTTTACGCATATTTTTTAGAACACCCCCTTATTATATGCATGGGGGCTAAAGCCAATGACTGCTAACTTTCATGTTATATGCATACATAAACAGCCACACATGAGACATTATAATACTTTCAGGCAAAAGTATAAACACAGCCTCTATATTTCACACATAATTGTTTACAATTAGCCGATTCATCACTCGAACATGACATTCTTCGAGCACTGAGCCTCTATTCTATGGGCACCTTCTATGACCTGCTCAAAAAAGTGCTCGGCTGGGTCTTGGATTCCTGCCGGACCCTGGGTTGCAATGCTGGTGGCCTCCATATCCGCCCAATATGTCTTAACACGGGAAAGTGCCATCCGCGCACCCTCTATGCATGCTGACCTCTTCACGGCATCGATTCGCGATCTCGCGCCAAATAGTTGCTGCACTAGACCAATGTAACTGTCCGGCCTCGGTCCTTTCGGCCATAGATGGTCTATTACAGACCTCATTGCAAGATCGGACAACCTATGGAGCTCGGCTATAGCAGCCATCTTCTCACTTAATGGCAATGAGCGCGTTGGAGCGCTAAATTGCGACCAGAATAGCCTTTCTATTTCATTATCTTTATGATCCTTGAATAACTTGGTCGCATCAGCCGTACTCTTCGCCAAGTCTGCAAACTCATCGGCAGCGCTCCAAATTTATCCAAAGGAGCATGCTTTGGATCTAAGAACTTCATCCGCAACAATAGGGGTTTCCAGCCGCGATTTCTCCGGCTTGTCGAAGTTCCTCCCGCGCGTCTCTAATGTCAGAGCGCATCTCCTTAGCCGAATCCAGCGCCTTCTTCAGGTCAGCCGCCTTTGCCTGATTCTCCTTCTCGAGAAGCTCGTACCGGCCGGCGGCATCCCTCACGTCCACAGCCATCTCAGCTATCTCTTCTTTGCTTCGGAGATGAGTAGCCTGTTCGGCTCTCAAGTCTTCGGCTGCCTTTAGGGCACCCGCATTGCTAACCCAGGCTTGTTCCTTGGCTAGGGAAAGTTCCGCCCTCAGGGCCTCAATGGCAGCAGCTTCTCCTGCAGCCACATCATATCATATGAATAATACAACCTTCTTACAATTTCCTAAACAAATAAAGAAATACGAGCGCATACTCTGTGACTCATCGAATCGCTTGTTTACAAGCGTGATGTCGGCGTCCACCACATCAATCTGTCGCCTCAGTTCGGCGAATTCAGCGGTCTGGTCTACTGCCAGACCCTTAGCAACCTGCACGTAAATACAGTACGATCATTACCTGGGAGTGTGATCCTCCGTTTGCCGCCATGGGCTGGCAACCACAGTCTCAGGGGCTACTACCTATACAGAGCACATCTATCGCGTCCGGTGCAACCAAAAATTATGTATTTTGTTGCTTACCTCAAAGCCTTTGAGCAAGCTTCCAAAAGCTTCATTTAACCCACTTATGGCGGAGGAGATTTTCTCCAGCACCGTACGCATTAGTGTACAGTGATCCTCCGAGAGAGTAGCTTGCTCCAGGAGGCCCATCAGTATGTTCGGCCGGGCACCGGACTCTCCCGGACCCTTCTCATTGCCCTCCACAGGAGCAGAACACGATGGGCTCAGGACGGCCGAAGTGTTAGCTTCTGGCCTCAGTGGATCTGGACTCCTCCATGATGACACCTCAGGGTCGCCTACCCCATGGGGCAGAGAGGCAGGTGGGGTTTCACTCTCCATCATCTCCGGAAGAAGATCCCCCGAGGATGAACCCTGTTGAGATGAACTGCTAGCCGGACTGCAAAAAATAGATCCTGGTTATTACTCTCAGAGGAAAAAGCAATAAACTTCTTGTTTATTAACTTACAACTCAGTGGAGGGCTGGCCTGTTTGTGGGCATGGTGCGGTAAGAACGCCCTTCGGGGCAGGGCTCCCTGGTGAAGTTTTCTTCCCTTGTTTGGCTGCCTCTGTTTCCAAGTCTTCGGAGGTGGCCCTCTTCTTCCCGCGGGGGGAGGAAACCTTAGATTCACCTCTCCGATTATCTTCCTTCATGGAAACGTTAATTCCCCCGGTTTGGATGTACAATGTGTGAAGCTCACTCTTGGCTCTCCACTCCTCCCTTTATCTTTCCCCGATGGCACTTGACTTAGCGCCCGTTTAAGCATCTCGGCTATCGCTGGGTCGGGCGAGCCTTCGGGAAGCGGGGCCGGACACCTGATTCTCTCCACCTAGCTGAGCCAATCCTAGCCGCGGGCTGTTTTTCAGAATGATGTTATGATAAATATAAACGAAGTGTTCGGTTACATGGTCACTTACTCGGCTATCTAGGCGGTTGCAGCTCAGGCCCACATCCTCGGTGGTGTCCGAACACTTTATTCGTGGTCCGAAGAACAACTTATACATTCCTTCAAGCGTCATGCCGAAGAAGTGTTGAATGGTTTGCGGGCCTTCTAGATTGAACTCCCACATCCGGAGAGGTCGACGTTTGCCCAACAAGGCCCCCCGAACTAGCTTTACCTGGATTATTTTGACAAGACTAATATCCCTCTCAAGAAGCTCCCGAATGCGGCTCTGCAACGTTGGTACATCATTTGCAGACCCCCAGTCCAGTCCCACGTTGGCCCACGATGCTAGTTGAGGCGGAGGGCCTGAGCGGAAGGTGGGGGCGGCCGCCCACTTTGTGCCTCGGGGATCTGTGATGTAAAACCACCTCCGTTGCCACAGATCGGACACCTCCGGGAAAGAACCTTCTGGCCATGGAACATCGGTGTTTCTGCTTATTGTGGCACCTCCGCACTCCGCGTGTTGCCCCTCAATCTCCTTCAGCTTTACACTGAAGTTCTTGAGCCATAGGCCGAAGTGGGGGTGATGTGGAGGAAGGCTTCACACACGACGGTAAACGACGAGATGTGGAGGATGGAATCCGGAGCTAGATCATGAAAATCTAGCCCGTAATAGAACATGAGCCCCCTCACGAAGGGATCAAGAGTAAAGCCCAAGCCTTGGAGAAAGTGAGACACAAATACGACGCTCTCGTTGGGTTCGGGGGTAGGGATGACCTGCCCTGCAACAGGAAGCATGTGCTTGACATCGGCGGTCAGATACCCGGCCCCCCTAAGCTTCGCAATGTCCTCCTCTGTGACAGAGGAGGCCATCCACCGGCCTTGAAGGTCGGATCCGGACATGATTGAAGATCCGAGGTGCTTAAGCTTGAGCTTTGGGTGTTGGAACTCGAAGTGCGGGAAGGTGCAAGCGTGGAGATAGAGGGATAGGCCTCGACCCCTCTATAAAGGGGGAGAATATCAAGCGTCCCTAGCGTAACCGTTCGGGACTTGCCTAAAAACACGGAGTCATGCCAACAGGCTTGATTAGATTACCCATACCCGTATTGATGAGGATCCCACGATAAGAGGGACACGATCTCTGCTTCGACAAGACGTGACAAAGGAACCGCCTCATAATGTGTGCGGTAGCTGGTTATAAAAATGGTTCAAATAAAAGCCAGACCGTGGCATGATGTCATGTTTTGAAGAGTTGTCAGCAAATTAGATTCGTGGGTTATTCTTCTCTCTATGGTGGTATGTGAAATTTGTCTTGTAGAGCCGAACACGGTCCTTGTGTTCAGAATTTATCTTGAAGTATTCGGAGATGGAACCCGCCTTGCGATGCCGAAGACAATCTGCGCGCTGGACTCATCGTCATTGAAGCCTGGTTCAGGGGCTACTGAGGGAGTCCTGGATAAGGGGGTATCTGGACAGCCGGACTATATACTTTGGCCGAACTATTGGACTATGAAGATACAAGATTGAAGACTTCGTCCCGTGTCCGGATGGGACTCTCCTTTGCGCGGAAGGCAAGCTTGGCGATCCAGATAATAGATCTCCTTCTCTGTAGCCGACTCTGTGTAACCCTGGCCCCCTCCGATGTCTATATAAACCGGAGGGTTTAGTCCGTATGATAGGACAATCATAATAATAGGCTAGATTCTAGGGTTTAGCCTCTACGATCTCGTGGTAGATCAACTCTTGTAATACTCATATCATCAAGATCAATCAAGCAGGAAGTAGGGTATTACCTCCATCGAGAGGGCCCGAACCTGGGTAAACATCGTGTCCCCAGTCTCCTGTTACCATTAGCCTTAGACGCACAGTTCGGGATCCCCTACCCGAGATCCGCCGGTTTTGATACTGACAGCCATGTATATGATACAGCCTGAGGGTTTTTTCGATCCGACTAGCGCTAGTAAGGTATGCAAGCTCAAGAGATCCATTTATGGGTTGAGGCAAGCATCTCGGAGCTTGAACATTCGTTTTGATGAGGTCGTCACTGGTCTCGGTTTCATCAAAAGCAAAGAGGACGCTTGTTTATACAATAAGTTAAGTGGGAGCTCGATAGTGTTTTTGATCTTCTATGTGGATGACATACTACTGATCGGAAAAGATGTTTTGATATTGGACTCGGTCAAGGAATCATTGAATGGCAAGTTTTCGATGAAGGACCTTGGTGAGGTAGTCTATATTTTAGGCATTAAGATCTATAGAGATAGATCGAGGAGGCTGCTCGGCTTAAGCCAGAGCATGTACATAGATAAAGTGTTGAAGCGGTTCAACATGAGTGAGTCAAAGAAAGGGTTCTTGCCACTCTCACATGGTATAAGGCTAAGTGAGACTCAGAGTCCTTCGACATCTGATGAGCGAAGCAGGTTGAGTAGGAGTCCGTATGCCTCGGCAATGGGATCCATCATGTATGCCATGATATGTACATGGCCTGATGTTGCTTTTGCAATAAGCCTAACAAGTAGATACCAGGAAAACCCCGATGGGAGCCACTGGGCAGCGGTAAATACTATTTTGAAGTACCTGAAAAGGACTAAAGAGATGTTCCTAGTTTATGGAGGTGAAGAAGAGCTCGTCGTAAGGGGTTACGCCGATGCTAGTTTCCAAACCGATAGAGATGATTGTCGATCATAGTCCGGATTCGTGTACGTCATGAACGGAGGAGCAGTGAGCTGGATGAGTTCCAAGCAAGATACGGTGGCCGATTCTACCACAGAAGCCGAATAAATTGCGGCTTGTGAAGCTGTGAAGGAAGGTGTTTGGATCCGACATTTTCTGGATGATCTTGGTATTTTCCCAGCCTCGGTAAAATCGTTGGACCTTTATTGTGATAATTCTGGTGCCATCACACAAACAAAGGAGCCGAGGAATCACCACAAGGTCAGACACATAGATCGGAAATATCACCTGATACGAAAGATCATAAAGAATGGTGATGTAGACTTATGCAAAATTCAGACGGATGCAAATGTTGCATATCCGCTGACTAAGCCGCTTCCACAACCCAAGCATGAGGGGCACGTTAGAGCTATGGGCATTCGATGTCTATTTGATTGACTCTAGTGCAAGTGGGAGACTGATGGAGATATGCCCTAGAAGCAAGCATGTATGATGATATTTCCTATGTGTTTATGAATAAAGATAGTCCTAGGACATTATCAATGATGTGTATTAGCAAGTATGTGAGTTGTTTGTGCGACTATGCATTGTATGATGACTTTCCTAAAAGATCACTAGTCGAAAGGGTTGTGTGGACGCGCAGCCAACTAGACTAGCATATGAAACGGTCGATGGCTTGGTCTCACTAGCCATGAAGCATTGGATGCTAACCGGATAATATGGACTTGGAAAGGTCTGGTCGGATTTGACGTACTCGGATCCGAGTCGAGATAAGGTCCGAGTCAGACAAACCCAACTATGAGACACATCGATATGTCATATGTGAGTCTCTACTACAACATACGTTCTATGTCCTAAGACCTGAGCTGGCGCATGTACTCGGGAAGGTGACAGACCTGCCTTGGGCCAACCAAATGCTACTCCATGACAGGGTAGTTACAAAGGTAGGTTTCGGGCTTGTCCAGACCCATGCAGCAAGACGTGCTCGAGCAAGAGGGGATTTGCCCCTCCGATTAGGAGAGATATACTCTGGGCCCCTCGTGTGATCCGACAAGGATAAGCATGGCCATGCGACAAGGATTCTGAGATAATCCAGTTTGTGGTCCGTATCACTGGAATGAGAAAGAGGTCGGGCTAGCACAAGGATGACAGTCTTGCCTTCATCCCGATAACATATATCGTGAGGCAAAGGGAACAGAAGTATGACACGTTGTACAGGTTCGCCTAACCAGCTTCATAGTCTGCTTGGTGTTCGGCATGCCTTGCTAGAGGCCGCAACCAACTATGGAGTTCGGAGGTGATCCGAACTGCGACCAGGGCGGCTTGAACCTAAGGGGTCGCGCGCTTAAGGGAAGGAACCTATGAGGTCGGATCTAAGGACACTGGTCGGATGTGATCCGAGCTGTATTCGGATTGTGGCCGAGTAGACTTGTGGGCTTTAGGGTCCGTGCGAGGCCCAAGTGTTGAGCCCACGACGGACGCCTATAAGTAGTGGAGGTGCGGCACACTTATTGAGTTGATCGCTTAGGCGTCATTGTTAGGGCTTTGCATGTGTTGTGAATAGCCACCTCCACTCGTTGTCGATTGTGTGATCGGACCTAGCAGTTCGCTGCACGATGTTCCTCATGCACGCGCAGATACTGTTAGAGGTGGTGCACTTGCGCCGCTCCGGTGAACCTGTTCGCGGGATCCGATCGACTACGTGGGAGACCGGCAAGGACGAGATGACTTCGGGAATGCGACGCTACACCAGGAACACACTGCCTCAACTCTACTTCCGCTGCACGGCACTACGCATCTAGTGGTACCGGTCTGTGATCCATCTCCCGTAGCATGTTCCTTGTTGTTCTGTGCATAGGAAAATTTTAATTTGTAGTCGACGCACCCTACCGTAGATCCCAACAGTCAATACATTGAATGTACTTGCAAGCTCACAACAAGCATAAACATAATGACAAACAATATCATGACATTTAATCAAGTTAAATAACAACATGCTACTCATGCCATGCAATCAAAATAGTTCACCGAGTCCTTCGGACTCTCTTACTAGTGGGTTAACTCGTAACCAAACGGTGATCATTCACGGATCACAAATGGAACCACACTCGATTCAAGCCACGATCAGTCTCACTGACATCAGCATAATTTAACAAGTGCCATGGAAATAACTTAGTGTGTAATATTACTTTATAATAGTTGATCCATGGTTTGACTTACTTACGAACCAGGCCCTTATCTGTGGGCGCGGCTATCGATAGATTTAATACACTCTGCAGAGGTAGCGCACTGTACCCACACTAGGGAACCCATGGCCTCGCACTCCCATTCGGGTGGACCAACGACATTCCTACAGAACTCTCCCATTCCCAAGACACTCTCTCGGCCACTCCAACTAACTCCCCAGTGGGCTAAGTCATGGATGGCCCCATGCCTACCAAAGTCATCATGGCCACCGTCGTGGCAAAAAAATGGTCCCAAACGGGGACAAGGTACCATCTCAACAACAATGGGCACACAAGTTCATGGCTACTTACCGGGCCAAGGTAATACACGCCCATAACCTTCCCTCGTTGGAGGCACCGACAAGAGGCATGACAACGGACCGACTAACGGCCTTCCCATAAAGGCACATGTGGTTGCACTGGTCAGCTCGATTCAGTGGCACCATGACCCGGTCAACGTTATGTTCAAGTTCAATTAACATCAGGTCTAACTTGGCATAAAATGCTTGAGTCACCACATGCCCTACTCATGCAACCATATGACATGCACCACATATCACTTAGAATTAACAGATCAACATCACCAAAAGTTCTACTTGCACAAATCATCACTAAACTTTGCTAAATCTTTTTCACTGGTTATTTGCACTCATCATTTTGAGTTTATCATTTACCATATGAAACTCATCATGCACATACGAACAATACTACCGATTCTAGTCATACCATAATCATAATAAAATCACATGGTTAAACTACTCATGCTGGATCTCACTAGTTCAATTACTCACTTCTGTAAACTAAGCATCTTGCGGATGACAAAATAACTAACACAAGTATTATTCATTTAATGACTATATGCAAGAAATAACATATATTCAAGTTGGAAAATCATGGATATTGCAAAGACACCATAAAAATGTTTGTGTGCCTTGCCTTAGTTCAGAGGAGCTTCACACTCCTCCTGGATGCCTTCAATACAAGCTTATCCTTCTGAAAATAATTAAAATGGCAAAAAGAAAACATCAAGAACACTTCTGAAAATTACCAGAAAATCTAGACAGCAGAGAAAAATCTCATCTTGGGTGTGCTGGTAGAGCTTTCTAGTAAGAACGCAATGCAAAAGAATCAACTCATTTGGACTTGTGGTTTAGGAGTTATAGCCAGTCAAAGTTCTGGTCAAATTTTGATTTAAATTTGAAATAAAAGAAAACCAGGGGGTGACGTCGATGGCACACTTCAGAAATGTGCCACCAATCAGACCGCTTCACGCGCGGCTGAGAGGCTGACATCGGGCCCCACTAGTCAGGTCGGAGGGAGAGGGAGAGGGAGAGAGAAACAAAGGCGGGCGGCACGTTCACCGGCGAGGAGTGCCTGGTGGCTAGATCTAGAGGGATAGAAAGATAGAGGAGGTCGAGGCGCACCTGCCCGTACCCGAAGCGTGGCTATGGGTGGCTGGATGAGGTCGGAATGGTCCTCTCCACCGGCGGCAGAAAGCAGAGGTCGCCGGAGTTGAAGACGACGACGTCGTGGGGCTTCACCAGGGGATCCAACATGGTCGGACAACACCAGTGAGCCACCAACAAGCCGCCTGAGGAGTGGATTGAGCTAGGGAGGCAGTGGAGTGAGCTGGAGAGGCTGCGGGGAATCGCGGGCGAGCTCGGGTCGGGAGGGTGCGGTGAGGTTCAAGGAGTCGGGAGGGGCCGTATTTATAGGCGAGCGAGAGGAGGGGATCAGGCTCCGCCGTGAAGCTTCTGGACATGGTGCCCGGTGATGAACAACGTCAGCGAGAGGGGGAGAAGGCGACGCAGCTCATGCGGGCACTATGGGAAGGCAGAGCTGAGCACAGGAGCCAGGAAGGCCACGAGCACAGTGGCACGGGATCACTGTTGGCTTGGTCGCGTCGTGCCCATGCTCACAGCAGCGAGCTCTGGCATCGGTGAGTGCCAGGGAGGAGTTAAGGGGGTCAAGACAAGGATGTTGGCGAGGTTTGGCAAGGCACGATGGTCGGGGAAGCGATCACGCGCTCAACAGCAGCTCGGGCGCGTCATAGAGCGTGTCGGCACCATGCCAACACCCCTGGACGAATGCGGTCACAGCATGAACTGTGACATCAGGCCGCGCTAAGACCAAACTTCATGCCTGGCGTGTATTCGTTAGTGGTTTGACTGGTTCTAACGAGTTGAGTTGAACCCAGGAGCTGTGAATGCATAGTTTACTTCCTGGTAAGTTTTTGGACAGTAACTTGTGAGGTTAACTGAGAGTGATTCAGTAAGAGTTAAGGGCTGGGCTTCGGCGTTTAGCAATCTCTGAGGAAGGTAGTGAAGCTCAGAAAAGATCAGCCTCATTGGATCAAGGAAAAACATACTTGCTGTGTTAAGTGGCTATTTTGTCCAGAACAGAAATGATTTTCTGTAGGAAAAATATTCCAAAAAGTTATGCAATATTTTTGCTCAGGGAGGTGCCCTAGGGTTCAAAGAATATTTGTGAATTTTCTCAGGATTATAGGAGCAATAAAAATGTGGCACCCCGGCTCAGATGGACCGGTTTACCTTGCATTACCAACCCATAGATCATGTCTTCTGGAAACACACAACATCTTGGTACAGAAATCACCACTTTATTGAAACTAGCGGAAGCATAGTGTTACATTATATCAAGTGGCGAGGCCAAGCGGCACACTCGGTGCGCCAGAACAATATGTACATTATTTAGTGAACATAAAGGGGTCTTGAGCACGACATCTTCACGGCAGCGGAATAACGATGTAGCGGGACTCCATAGCATAGGGACACCGATGTGGACACGGTCTAGACACGGCAGCACTTCGATCTAGTTGGACTTTCCTTAAATCTAGCGTAACATGCCAGGTCAATACATTGAATGTACTTGCAAGCTCACAGCAAGAAAAACCATAATGACAAACAACATCATGACATTTAAACAAGTTCAATGCAAGTATCAACATGCTACTCATGCAGTGACCAAACTTGTGCATCGAGTCACTCAGACTCTCTTACCAGCAGGTTGTCTCGCAACCGAACAATGATCACGACGGACCATGAACGGAACCACACTTGGTTCAACAGGTTACCTCGTAACCAAACAATGATCACTCCCGGATCACAAGTAATACCACAACAGTTAGTCTCACTGACATCATCATAACTCAACCAGTGCAATGCAAATAACATAGTGTGCCAGATTATTTATGAAAGTTGATCCATGGTGTGACTTACTTACAAATTGGCCCCTTATCCATGGGCGCGGCTATCGATAGATTAATACACTCTGCAGAGATAGCACACTTTACCCACACCATGGAACCCATGGCCTCGCACTCCCATTCAGGTGGACCAACGGCATTCCAACAGAACCCTCCCATTGCCATGACACTCTTATGGCCACTCCGACCAACTCCCCTCTGGGATCAATCCTGGGTGACCGAGGCTACCAAAGGCAAAACTACCACCGTCGTGGCAAATAAACAGTCCCAAACGGGGACACGGTACCATAACAACAACAGGTCCACAAGATTATGTCTGCTTACCGGGCCAGGGTAACGCATGCCCATGACCTTCCCTAGTTGGAGGCACCGACAAGAGGCATGACAACAGAACGACTACTGCCTCCCCATACTAAGGCAAATGTGGTTGCTCTTGGCAGCCCGATTCAGTGGCACCATGACCCGACCAACTTTTAAGTTCAAGTTCAATTATTATCAGGTTTAACTTGAAAATAAAATGCTGGAGTCACAATATGCCATGCTCATGCAACCATGTATCATGCATCATATATCACTTAACAGTAATAGATCAACCTTATTCAACATTCTACTTGCACAAACTCAACTTGGAACATTTCCGGTCCTTTCTTACTGGTTATTTCTACTCATCACTTTAGTTGGTATTTAACTAATAAAACTCATTTTTCATATAGAAAAAGTAATACTCATGATCATAATACCATAGTCATGACAAAATTTACTTAGATCAACTACTCAAGCTATATCTCACTAGTTCAAGCATTCATTTCTGTTAACTAAGCATTTTGATCATGACAAACTAAATAACACAAGCATCCTTTATTTTTAATACTATATGCAATGAATATCATATAAATTCAAGTAGAAAATCATGGATATTGCAAAGACACCATGATCATGTTGTTGTGGCTTGCGTTAGTGCAGAGGAGCTTCAAACTCCTCCCGGGCAAGAATAGTTCTGAAAATTACCAGAACTTCTAGGCTGCCAGGCAAAATCCCATCTTGGGTGTGCTGCTAGGATTTTCTAGTAACAACAGAATGCAAAAAGAATCAACTCATTTGGACCTGTAGAATAAAAGTTACAACGAGCCAAAGTTCTAGTCAAATTTGAACTTAAATTGAATTAGAAAGAAAAACCAGGGGGTAACGTCGAAGGCGTAAAACTCCCAGGCTCCACCACTCATACCACTTCGGGCGTGGCCTGAGAGGCTGACAGCAGGCCCCAGCTGTCAGGTCGGAGGGGGAGAGAGATAGAAACAGAGGCAGGTGGCGTGGCGACAATGCTTTCTCCGGCGAGGAGTGCCCGGCGACGTGATCTAGTGGAATAGGATTGAAGATGAGATTGAGGTGCACCTGCATGTACCCGTAGCGTGGCTAGGGTGGACAGACGGGGTCAGAACGGAGCTCTTCAGCGGCGGCGGCGGGGGGACCTCATTGAAGATGGTGGTTCCGGCGATGCAGGGCCAGTCTAGCAGCTCCAACAGCACCAGCATGCACCAGTGGATCACCACGAACATGCCGGAGTGGTCAGCTGAGCTTGAGCGGCTCTGGAGTGGGTGGGGGCAGAGGAGGGGGCTCGCTGGAGAGCTCAGGGCGTGGACGGCGGCAAGAGGCCTTCCCAGACGGGCTGCAGTGTGTGTGAGGAGAGGAACGAGCTCGGGGAGCTCTATTTATAGTCGAGGACGAGGCGGGGTTCGAGAGCTCGCCGGAGTTCTCTGGACCCTCGCGCAGCAATGAATGGCGTCAGTGAGAGAGGGGGAAGACATCGAAGGTCACGCGGGAGATGTAGGCGAGCTGCGACAAGCACAGAAGCGCGGTACGCGACGAGCACAGGGGCACGGGCGCACTGTTGCATTGGCCGTGCCGTGCCCGTACTTGCTGCGGCGAGCTCCGGCATCGGCGAGCGCCAGGGTGCAGTTAAGGGGGCTCAAACGAAGATGGTGTCACGGTTTGACAACGTGTTGCAGCGTGGGCAGCGAGCACGCACGAAATAGAGGCATTGGCGCAATGCAGAGCGCGTCGAACACATGCAAACCCCCTTGGACGAACGTGGTCACCGCGTGAACTATGGCATCAGGTTGAGCTAAGCCCAAACAACATGTCCGGCAGCTAGTCCTTAGTGGTTTTAGTTGTTTTGCACGCTTGGCTAGATCAGAGGTGCACTGTGGGAGTGGCTATCTTCCTCGCAAGTTTCTGGACAGAAACTTGTGATCTTAACTGAGAAAAATCTATTGGGAGTTAAGGGTTGTGCTTTGGGGTTTAGTGATCATTGGAAGGTAATCAAGCTTAGAAAAGATCAGCCCCAAAAGATCAAGCAAAAATATACTTGTAGTGCAAAGTGATCATTCTGTCCAGAACAAAAATGATTTTCTGTAGCAAAAATATTACAAAAAGTTATGCAATATTTTTGCTCAGGAAGGTGCCCTAGGGTTCAAAGAATATTTTTGAATTTATTTAGGATTTTTGGAGCAAGAAATTTAGGGGTTTCTTTGGAGCATTCTTCTCTGAAGTGATTTTCAAGGAGGAAAATGAATATTTTTCTTTTATGAAAAATATCCAATGGGCTTTTGTTGGAGTTTTTTAGAGAAGAAAAGGTGGGTTAGAGGTTAGAGGTGGATGGGTCACTTGGGTGAAAATCAAGGGTAGGACCAAGTGTTCAAGTCCATTTGAATTGATTCAAAACTCCAAATCCAAAGCAAAAGCAACTAAAAGTCCGGAAAAAGAGAGAAGGAAAAAACCGGGCTGTCACAAAAAATGAGGGTTGCTTTGGAGCATACTTCTCTAAAGTGAGTTTCATAGAAGAAAATGGATATTTTCCTTTATGAAAAATATTCCTTGGGTCATTTTTGGGATTTTTCAGAGAAAGAAAGTTGAGTAGGGATGGATGGGTCACTTGGGTGAAAATCAAGGGTAGGCCCAAGTGTTCAAGTCCATTTGAATTGATTCAAAACTCCAAATCCAAAGCAAAACCAACCGAAAGTCTGGAAAAAGAGAGAAGGCAAAAACAAGGCTGTCACAAACCTCCCCCACTTAAGATGAATCTCGTCCTCGAGATTCGACTGCTTGGGAAAATAGTTCTGGGTAGGCTGTCCTTAAAAATTCCTCTCTTTCCCAGGTTGCTTCTTCTTTGGTGTGATGCTCCCACTAGACCTTGTAAAATTTGATTTCTTTGCTGTGTGTGACCCTTTCTGCCATATCCAAGATTCTGAACGGTATCTCCTCATAAGATAAATATTTGGCAAGCTCAATTTCGGACATATCATTTCTCTTCTCGGGTGGTGAAATGCACCTTCTCAGCTGTGACACGTGGAACACGATGTGTACTTCTGAAAATTCTGGTGGCAATTCCAACAGATAAGCAACTGCGCCAACTCGTTTCATAACTGGGAATGGACCAATATATCTTGGTGCAAATTTTCCTCGGGCCTGAAATCTCATGACTCCCTTCATGGGGGTGACTCGGAGATACACGTGTTCATCTGGTTCAAAACCGACATGTCGATGTTTGGCATCATAATAACTTTTCTGTCGTGACTTAGCCAGTTGTAGTCTGTCTCAAATTTCTTTGACTTGTTTCTCTGCCTCCAATATCAGATCAGTACCGAAGATGCGACTGTCTCCGGTTTGAGACCAATTTAATGGAGTGCAGCACTTACGGCCGTATAAAGCTTCAAAGGGTGACATTTTCAGACTGGTTTGAAAACTGTTGTTGTACGAGAATTCTGTGTATGGAAGACAATCTTCCCATTTGGGTCCATGGGCTAAGGCACATGCTCGAAGCATATCTTCAAGGATTTGATTCACTTTCTCGGTCTGACCATCTGTCTGTGGATGATAGGCGGTGCTATATTTGAGAGCGGTCCCCAAAGCTTGATGGAGTCGGGACCAAAATGCGGAGGTAAACAATGAACCTCGGTCTGAAGTGATTGTTTTTGGTACTCCAGCAAACTGACAATACGAGATATGTACTGTGCGAGTTGATCAGCGCGAAAGGTGGTGCAGATGGGAATAAAGTGAGCCACTTTAGTCAGTGTGTCCACTATGACCCCTATAGCATCATTGCCTCGGTGAGTCCCAGGTAGACCGGTGATAAAGTCCATGCGAACATAGTCCCATTTCCATTCTAAGACGGGTTGAGGTTGGAGAAGTCCGGTGGGCTTCTGGTGTTCCGCCTTTACTTTGTTGCAGACGTCACAACAAGCAACAAAGTATGCAATGTCTCTTTTCATTCCATCCCACCAAAATATCTATCGAAGATCTTCGTACTTTTTGGTGCTGCCTGGGTGTATCGAATATGAAGATTCGTGTGCTTCTGCCAAAATTTTCTTCTTTAAGTCTGCTTGCTCCGGTACACATATCCTTCCTCGGAACCTGAGTGTACCCAGTGTGTCCTTTGAGAAATCCTGAGTCTTGCCTTCGTGCAGATGTTGGAAATATACTTGCAGACTCTTTTCGTCAGCATGTGCCACGCGAATCTCTTCTTCTAGAGTAGGAGTTACTTCCAAAATATTCGCGAGACCGACATCTACAATTACCAAGTTTAGCTGGCGATCTCCTGCTGGAGTTCTAGAGACAAAGACTCTAGCATGGCATTTAAATTGGCAGGCTTGCGACTGAGGGCATCAGCAACCATGGCTTTTCCCGGATGGTAATCTATTCCCAGATCATAGTCCTTAACTAACTCGAGCCATCTTCGCTGTCGAAGGTTTATGTCTGGCTGAGTAAAGATATATTTGAGATTCTTGTGGTCGGTAAATATTTGACATCTCTTCCCAATGAGATAATGTCTCCAAATTTTTAGAGAGTGCACAACCGCGGCTAGTTCCAAATCATGTGTGGGATAATTTCCTTCACGAGGTCATAGCTGGCGAGATGCGTAAGCTACCACCTTTCTATCTTGCATAAGTACGCATCCAATACCTTTCCTCGATGTGTCATAATACACATCAAATTTGCGGTAAATGTCTGGAAGAGTCAGGACTGGTGCTGATGTCAATCTGGTTTTTAGCTTGTTAAAGCTCTACTAGCAATCTTCGGTCCATTCAAACTTCTTGTCTTTCTTGAGGAGTTCTGTCATTGGTTTGACAATTTTGGAGAATCCTTTGATGAACCGGCGGTAGTATCCGGCTAATCCAAGAAAACTCCTGACTTCGGATACTGTCGTGGGTGCTTCCCAATCAAGCACATCTTTTACTTTGCTGGGCTCCACTGCCATACCTTCTGCCGACAGAACATGCCCCAGAAATCCGAATTGTTTGAGCCAAAACTCACACTTGCTGAATTTTGCATACATCTGATGGTCACGGAGTCTCTGTAAGACTGCTCGGAGGTGTTCCTTGTGTTCCTCGTCACTTCTAGAGTATATGAGAATATCATCAATTAAAACCACCACAAACTTATCAAAAAATTCCATGAACACCTTATTCATCATATGCATGGAAAAGGCAGGGGCATTTGTGAGACCGAAGGACATCACCATATATTCATAAGGACCGTAACGGGTAATGAACGCGGTCTTAGGAATATCTTCCTTCTTGATCTTCAGTTCATGATACCCGGTCCTTAAATCAATCTTGGAAAATACCTTTGCACCACTGAGCTAATCGAAGAAACGATCAATCCTTGGTAGTGGGTATTTGTTCTTGATGGTGACGTCGTTGAACTGACGGTAGTCCATGCACATTCTGAGACCACCATCTTTTTTGTCTACAAATATTGCAGGTGATCCCCATGGTGAAGAATTTGGGCGGATATATCCTTTCTGCAACATCTCATCCAACTACTTCTTTAATTCCACGAGTTCGGAGGAAGGCATCTGATAATACTTTTTGTACAACGGTGCAGTCCCAGGTACAAGATCAATTGCAAACTCAAGCTCTCTGTCTGGGGGCATTCCAGGCAATTCTTCGGGAAATTCACTGACCACTGGAATCAGATCCAATTCTTTCGCTACTGCAGTGAAGACCATCTCCCTTTTGGGTATACCTTTGCGGGCAATAAATTTTATGGTTTTGCCTTCCTGATTTGTCAGGGTGACTTCTCGGGTCGCACAATTTATGCATACTGATACTGAGTGAACTAGTTCATTCCCAAAATACCATCCAACTTGGCAGCTCGATGACTATCATAGTGGTTGGAAAACGGACTCCCTTGATATCAATTTCCAAGTTTTTGAAGACCAGATGGCTTTTGATCACGGAGCCTGGGGATTGAACCAGAATACTTTTTCCCAAAAGCGAACAAGAAAATTTGTTTTGGGTAACGAAACTCCGAGAAATAAAAGAGTGGGAAGCCCTAGAGTCAAATAAAATTATTGTAGGTATGTTATTAACGAGAAACATACCAACAACAACTTCGGGGTTTTCCAGGGCTTCTTCTGCAGAGAGATTATGAATTTGCCCTTGGATGAGCTTCTGGGTATCATATGGTCCCATGTGATTGACTTGCGGCTGGAACGGGGCATTCGACTTCTTGGGACGCTACCTGGCATAATCTCTGGTCAGGCCACAATTAAAGCAAGCGTTGTTGCGCTGACGCTCCTCATGCACTGGACTAGTCACAACATTCTTGACTTGAGTAGTGGTCATGTTCACATTCTGCTGCCAATTTGGTTTATACTCCACTTGAGTCTGTTGCTAGGTGCGGGCCTTCTGAATGGGTTGTCCGTCCTTCTTTGGCTCAAATTTGCGCTTGTGGTCATTATTTGCTGGGTGGTTGTCTTGCACAGGCTTGTACTCTCTTTCTGCAATGAGAGCCTTGTTCACCAGAGACTGAAAATCTGGAAAGTCGAGCATGTAGAGAGCACTCCTGAGGTGTTGATTTAATCCTCCAAGGAACCTGTCGATCTTTCTTTCTTCCGTGGCCACGTCATAAAGGGAATAATGGGCCAGATGGTTGAACTTGTGCAAATATTCGCTTACTAACAGACTGCCTTGAGTGAGACCAAGAAATTCGCGTTGCTTGACCTTCATGATACCAGCTGGAATATGATACTTGAGAAATTGGTCCTTCAAATTATTCCACGTAATTTCTTCTCCCGCAGGCCATAGAGCTTTAGCAATATCCCACCATATTCCAGCGGCTCCTTCAAGATAGTGGGTAGCAAACGGAACCTTATCAGCTTCATTAGTGTGAGCAATCTCAAGTTTCTTCTCAATGGTTCTCAACCAATCATCTGATTCCAAAGGGTCAACCACTTGACTGAAAGTGGGAAGCTTAGTCCTTTGAAAATCTGACAGCTTGGAGTGATGGCCATTTGGATTTCCATTCTGTCCAACCATGGCTTGCACACTTTTTTACAACTCAATCAGATCATTATTCCTTCTTTCCTCAAACATTCGCATAATTTGTTCAGTGGAGGGTGGATTTGGCGGTGGAGGTGGTGGTTGCGGATACGACTCAGGGGGGTGTCCTTCCTGTCTTGCAGAATGACACAAGCCCGCATGTTGCTGCGTCCCCGCGTCATCCTACTATTTATTTTTCCCAATAAGAGTAACCGAGATGAGAAACATCCAATCATGGAAAGAAAAGCCAGCGACAAACCCGGAAAAGCGACGAACCGAAAGACACAGCGATCAAATAAAAAGTTCCAACATAATTATACATAGACTCATACATGAAAGGTAAACATCATGAAGGGTGCGACTACTCGCATACATGCATCATAGCTCATACAACTACATCCGTACATCAAATGACCACTTCTAATACTCATACGCTCTAGGACTCCGTTGGTGCTGCCGGATCCTCTCCTGAGTCAGACCCAGACCCTGAACTAAGGACTCCAACCAAAACCTCCAGGTTAAAGGTAACCTGATGACGCTGCCTCGAGGGCTCTCCCTCAGGGGTAGGTGCGGAATGAGAAGGGATCATGGGAGCTGCGGGGGTAGCAAGAAGAGACGCCCACTCAGCAGGAGCATTGTGTGGGTTTGTTGTCGAGGTACCCGAGCTACTCGTGGGAGTGACCGAAGAAATAAGTGACCTAGAATTGGGCACAATATAAGGAGTAAATCCCATAGAAGGTGGAGTAGGGTAGGATCTAGTGGCGGCTAAAGCAGAATGAGCACGATTCAGTTCTCGAGCCAACTCGTGAATCAGAAGATAACTAGCAGTGATATATCAAGAAACATGGCTAGTGTCACTATCAGACGCCGAATCAATGGAATGAAAGCGAACACGACCATCATCATGAAGGGCAGGGTAGAAACGAAAACCTGGGTGGTTCTGCATCCGAGCCTCAGCATAGCGTAACTCAACAAGAATTTCGAATGCAGCATACTGGATGGCCTAAGCGGCGGTGGATGCATAACCGCTCCGAGAGGTACGAGTGTAAGAACCCGCTGACAAACTGGTGTGCAGGGTAACCACGGCCTGATACTCATACACGGAGTCGGCTAGACGCTCCCGGTACACCCGATATGCTGGGTCGTCACCGTGAGGGTATAGTCGATGCCACATGCTAAAAAGGAGATGCGGAGAAGTGTAGGGCATCATCTGCAACTAACATGGATACAGCACCGGAGCCATCTACACTCACAACCATTAACATGTTAGAAATAACAATAAGTCTAATGCATGTAATGGAGTGCAGCATCCAGATGCAAATACTAACGGCACTCAATTAGCAACTAATGAATGTTTACTTCGTGTCTCGGGGTCTAGCGTGTTCTACAGTTAGCGCGGCTCTGATACCAAGCATTGTGGCACCCCGTCTTAGAGCGACTGGTTTACCTTGCGTTGCCAACCCAGAGATCATGTCTTCTGGTAACACACAACATCTTGGTATAGAAATCACCGCTTTATTGAAACTAGCGGAAGCATAGTGTTACATTACATCAAGTAGCAAGGCCAAGAGGCACACTCGTTGTGGCGAAACAATATGTACATTATTTGGAGAACATAAAGGGGCCTCGAGCATGACAAATACACGACAGTGGAATAACGACGTAGCGGGACTGCATAGCACAGGGACACAAATGTGGACATGGTCTAGACACGGCAGCACTTCGATCCAGATAGACTTTCCTGAAATCTGGCATAACACGCCAGTTCAGTACATTGAATGTACTTGCAAGCTCACAGCAAGCAAAACCATAATGACAAACAACATCATGACATTTAAACAAGTTCAATGCAAGTATCAACATGCTACTCATGCAGTGACCAAACTTGTGCATCGAGTCACTCGGACTCTCTTACCAACGGGTTGCCTCGCAACCGAACAGTGATCATGACGGACCATGAACGGAACCACACTTGGTTCAATAGGTTACCTCGTAACCAAACAGTGATCACTCCCGGATCACAAGTAATACCACAATAGTCAGCCTCACTAACATCATCATAACTCAATCAGTGCAATGCAAATAACTTAGTCTGCCAGATTATTTATGAAAGTTGATCCATCGTGTGACTTACTTATGAACTGGACCCTTATCTGCGGGCGCTGCTATCGATAGATTAATACACTCTGCAGAGGTAGCACACTTTACCCACACCATGGAACCCATGGCCTCACACTCCCATTCGGGTGGACCAACGGCATTCCGACAGAACCCTCCCATTGCCATGACACTCTTATGGCCACTCTGACCAAATCCCCTTTGGGATCAGTCCTGGGTGACCAAGCCTACCAAAGGCAAAATTACCACCGTCATGGCAAATAAACAGTCCCAAACGGGGACACGGTACCATAACAACAGCAGGTCCACAAGATTATGTCTGCTTACCGGGCCAGGGTAACGCATGCCCATAACCTTCCCTAGTTGGAGGCGCCGACAAGAGGCATGACAACAGAACGACTACTGCCTCCCCATACTAAGGCAAATGTGGTTGCACTTGGCAGCCCGATTCAGTGGCACCATGACCCGACCAACTTTTAAGTTCAAGTTCAATTATTATCAGTTTAACTTGAAAATAAAATGCTGGAGTCACAATATCCATGCTCATGCAACCATGTATCATGCATCATATATCACTTAACAGTAACAGATCAACCTATTCAACATTCTACTTGCAAAAACTCAACTTGCAACATTTCCGGTCCTTTCTTACTAGTTATTTCTACTCATCACTTTAGTTGGTATTTATCAAATAAAACTCATTTTTCATATAGCAAAAATAATACTCATGATCATAATACGGCAGTCATGACAAAATTTATTTAGATCAACTACTTGGGTGTAGTTCTGAAAATTATGAAAAGAATAGTTCTGAAAATTACAAAAAGAATAGTTCTGAAAATTTATTTAGATCAACTACTTGGGTGTAGTTCTAAAAATTAAAAAAAAAGAATAAATCAAATGACAAAAAGAAAATATCAAGAATAGTTCTGAAAATTACCAGAAATTCTAGGTCGCAAGGCAAAATCCCATCTTGGGTGTGCTTCTAGGATTTTCGAGTAAGAACAGAATGCAAAAAGAATCAACTCATTTGGACTTTTAGAATAAAAGTTATAGCTAGTCAAAGTTTTGGTCAAATTTGAACTAAATTTGAATTAGAAAGAAAAACTAGGGGGGTGACGTCAAAGGTGTAAAATGCCAGGGCGCCACCACTCATACCGCTTTAGGCACGGCCTGAGAGGCTGACAGCGGCCCCCAGCTGTCAGGTCGGAGGGGGAGAGAGAGAAATAGAGGTGGACGGTGCGGCGATGGTGCTTTCTCTAGCGAGGAGTGCCAGGCAACGAGATCTAGAGGGATAGGATTTAAGAGGAGATCGAGGCGCACCTGACCGTACCCGTAGCGTGGCTAGGGGTGGCCGGACAGGGTCAGAATGGAGCTCTCCAGCGGCGGCAGCGGGCAGAGCTTGTTGGAGATGGTGGTTCCGGTGACGCAGGGCCAGTCCAGCAGCTCCAACACCACCAGCACGCACCAGTGGATCACCACAAACACGCCAGAGTGGTGAGCTGAGCTCGAGTAGCTCTGGAGTGGGTGGGGACAGAGGAGGGGGATTGCCAGCGAGCTCGGGGCGGGGACGTCGGCCAGAGGCTTGCCCGGCCGGGCTGCGGCATTCTACGGGTGTGTGGAGGTGTGATGAGTGTGTGTGATGAGAGGAATGAGGCCGAGGCGGGGATCGAGAGCTCGCCGAAGTTCTCTAGAACCTCGTCCGGCGACGAATGGCATCAGTGAGAGAGGGGGAAGATGCCGGAGGTCACGCGGGAGCTGTAGGCGAGTTGCAACGAGCACAGGAGCGCGGTACGTGATGAGCACAGGGGCATGAGTGCACTGTTGCATTGGCCACACCATGCCCGTGCTTGCTGCCGCGAGCTCCAGCATCGGCAAGCACTTGGGTGCAGTTAAGGGGGCTCAAACAAATATGGTGGCGTGGTTTGGCAAGGTGTTGCAGCATAGGCAGCGAGCACGCACAAAACAGAGGCGTTGGCGCAACGCAAAGCACGTCGGACACATGCCAACCCCCTTGGACGAACATGGTCACCGCGTGAACTATGGCATCAGGCTGATCTAAGCCCAAACAACATGTCTGGCCGCTAGTCCTTGGTGGTTTTAGTTGTTTTGCGCGCTTGGCTGGATCACCGGTGCACTGTGGGAGTGGTTATCTTCCTGGCAAGTTTCTAGATAGAAACTTGTGAGCTTAACTGAGAAAAATCTACTGGGAGTTAAGGGGTGTGCTTTGGGATTTAGTGATCTCTTAGGAAGGTAATCAAGCTCAGAAAAGATCAGTCCCAAAAGATCAAGCAAAAATATACTTGCTGTGCAAAGTGATCATTCTGTCCAGAACAAAAATGATTTTTTGTAGCAAAAATATTACAAAAAGTTATGCAATATTTTTGTTCGGGAAGGTGCCCTATGGTTCAAAGAATATTTTTGAATTTATTCAGGATTTTTGAAGCAAGAAATCTAGGGGTTGCTTTGGAGCATTCTTCTCTAAAGTGATTTTCAGGGAGGAAAATGAATATTTTTCTTTTATGAAAAATATCCATTAGGATTTTGTTGGAGTTTTTCAGAGAAGAAAAGGTGGGTTAGAGGTGGATGGGTCACTTGGGTGAAAATTGAGGGTAGGCCCAAGTGTTGAAGTCCATTTGAATTGATTCAAAACTCCAAATCCAAAGAAAAAGCAACTGAAAGCGGAAAAGGAGAGAAGGAAAAAACCAGGCTATCACAAAAAATGAGGGTTGCTTTGGAGCATACTTCTCTAAAGTGAGTTTCGTAGAAGAAAATGAATATTTTCCTTTATGAAAAATATTTCGTGGGTCATTTTTGGGATTTTTTGGAGAAAGAAAATTGAGTAGGGATGCATGGGTTACTTGGGTGAAAATCAAGGGTAGGCCCAAGTGCTCAAGTCCATTTGAATTGATTCAAAACTCCAAATCCAAAGCAAAAGCAAAAGAAAGTCCGAAAAAAAAGATAAGGCAAATCCAGGCTATCACACAAAGTTCAAGCAGCGACTAAACATTGTAATTCATGGTAGAAAAGATCCAGTCATGATGCACCCAACATTAGCTATACACAATGCATCAGCATCACAGCAGTGCTCTCAGGTTCTGGCGCTTATTTGAGAAGGTGATGACAGAACATAAAAGTAAATAGATAGTCCCTTCGCATAGGGAAGTAATGATTTGCAGAGGTGCTAGTGCTCAAGTTTTTAAAATAGAGGTAAATGATATTTTGAAACATACACCCTTCTCATTTACTTCACGACTATCAGTTATCAATATCTTCCATGCTAAGCACGCTAGTGGGGTTCGCAAGCGGAAAGGTAAAGGTTATGACTCCATTGGGAGTTTTTATTTGATTATTTGTAAGCTATTTTCTTTTTGCAGTTTGGACTGGGCATCCCTATTACCGCCCTTTTCTCATGCGATGGCAAGTGAATAAACACTCGACCTAAGAATAACCCGCTTAGCATGGAAGATACCTACTACCTCCTGTCATTCCATGAACGATCCAGGCACATAAAGAGGATATTTATTTGAAGTTTTTAGAGATGGCACATGCAAATTTACATAGGACGGCAGGGTAATACCGCATATGGGTAGGTATGGTGGACTCATCTGGAATAACTTGGGTTTCAGGTTTTTGATGTACTAGCAGAATTCCCACTTAGTACAGGCGAAGGCTAGCAAATAGGTTGAGAAGCGGCCAGCTAGAGAGCAACAACAGTCATGAACATGCATTCTGAATAAGTAACATTGGATACTAGCATTATTAGGATATGAACACCATGACCATAAATATCATAGAGGCTATATTGGTTTTGATTCAACCACATGCATGAACATGTGCCAATTCGAGCCACTCGAACATTCATAGGAGGATACCATATCATCATACTACATCACACTCATTTTAACGCAATGTTGATATCCAAGATAAGTTACTATTCACTCCTCGCTACTTATGCATGGCATGAGAAACTATAATCTCTAATTGTCATTGCAAACATGTTTGATCATAATAGGCCGAAGCATGGACACTAGGTTAAACATATTTACAGAAACAGAACAAGTCGAGTACATACCCGTTTCTCTATGCCACGGCCAGTTCATCTAATATCGTCATTATTGCCTTTCACTTTCACGACTGAACAATTTGAAATAATAATAGTGCAAGAGTGTCGTGGACTAAGCTGGAATCTGCAAACATTTTATTCAAGAGGAGAAGACAAGCTAATATGGGCTCTTTGTTAGATCAACAATAATGCAAATGAGAGTCACTCAACATTTTCATCGTGGTCTTCTCCTCGGTATGACTCGATAAAAGAAAATGAAATTCAGAGAAACACACTGAAATTTTTGGAGTTTTTGGTTTTTTGAAAGCAAGCATATGAAAAAGGGAAAAGCAAAAACGAGAAAAACTATTTACATGAGAAAGCTCCCAACAAGTAAAATAAGAACAAGGAAATCTTTTTGGGTTTTCTTTTTAGTGCTACAACAATTTAAACTAGGAAGAAAAATCAAAAAGAAGCAAGAAACATATTTTTGGGTTTTTCTCAAAGTTTTTCAAACACACAAGAAGAAAGCGAGAAAAATAAATTACGCATGGATGATACAATGAACATGTGTGGACACCGACAACTGGAATGAAATGTCTGAACATGGATGTAATGTCGGTGGGAATACGTACTCCCCCAAGCTTAGGCTTTTGGCCTAGCTTGGTAATCATGAGTCATAGAAGCCATGAGGTCCAATGTTGAAGTGTTGGGGAGCAGGCACCATAGGGTCCCACTGCTGAGGCTCCGCTTGTGCTGCCGCCAGGTTGTTCCGGTAAGCGACAATGTCCTTGGGCAAAATCCTATATCCGTTCCTGGCAACATGATCAAACAAAGCAGGTGCAGGCATGGGGATGATATCACAAGTAGTCTCATTAAAAACTAAATTATAAGGCAAGTCAATATCAGGGTAATCAGCAGCAAGAAACTGATGGTCCTTCATAGCTTCTCTGTATAGGTAAACCTTGCCCTAGGGGTGATTATGCTGGCATATCTGCACATTGAAGTGAGTTGCCAAGCGAGTACGTAAATTCCCCCATGTATTTTACCCTTGAATCTGTTAGGGTGAAGGCGACGTGCCACAATAGCTCCCAAGCTAAAAGTGTTGTCGCCATAAAGTGCGCGATGCAAAACAGCAAAGTCTAGGGCGCTAAGTGAACCCTCCTTCTCTCTCGCTAGCAAGCACTTTGCAATAATTTAAGAAAAATAATGCACGACAGGAAACAGCAAGCTAGTGGCAGTGGTGCCCGATACTCCTCTCTCATCTCCCATTGTCAGAGTACGGTACAAAACTTCAAACTCTGAGGGCCTAGGCTCTACCAAACCCCAATCAGAAGGAAGCATGCATATGTCACAAAATTCAGTAAGTGAGATCTAGTGGTATTCAGCATATAAATTAAATGACACCTCAGGGGGATTATTCCTCGGATGAAAATGAAAGTTCTGCACAAAGGAATTTGTGAGGAGATGATACTATTCGCATTCAATTGCGATGAAGTCGGTGAGGCCGGCATTAGCAGCATAATTGTTGAACTCTTGGAGGATTCCGGCCTCTTCATGAACTCATTGTGCGGCCACTCGCACGGTCGTAACTCCGCCAACCTCGGGGTATGGAGATCATTGTCAGATGACTGCCCAATAACCCCCTTGGAGTTATTCTTGGAAGCAAACTTCCTAAAGAAACTCATATTTTTCCTATGAACAAAATTTTGAAATTTTTAGTCCACAAAAGTTTTTCGCAGCAAAACTTCACAAAATGGATAGCAACTACTCATAGGGATGTATAGAGGCCATAGCAAGCATTCAAACTACTTAGAACTCTAAGAACTCAACATGCAAGCTCATCTATAGCAACACCAAGAGTAGGTAATTATTCTAAATACAACCCACTATAACAAAAACTAATTGGACACATGGAGGAGTCACATACCAAGCAACAAATCCCCGAAATAGTTTATGAAACGGAGCTTCGAGCAAAGAGATCGAAATCCGCGGTTTCGGGAGCAAGTACACGAGAGAGAGAGAGAGAGAGAGAGAGTGGTAGTGATTTTTTTTGTGTGAGTAGAGTGAGGTGGGAATAAGAAGTAAGTGAGGGGGCCCACTAGGTGGGCAGCACCCACCAGGGCGCGCCTGGGGGTCCTCGTGCATCCAGGTGGGCTGTGCCCACCTGGTGCACCTCCCTCTGATATTATTTGCACCAGAAATTCAGAAATATTCAGAAAAAATCGTATCATATTTTTAGAGAATTCTAAGAACTTTTATTTTTGGGTCATTTTTATTACACAGAAAACTCAGAAAACAGACAAAGCATGGCATTTTATTTTATTTAACTAAGGAAAGCATAAAACAAAAGGTAGGGACAGAAGGTAGTGCTTACTAAATTCATCAACTTCATACCTCTCAAAATGATTCATTAATAAGGTTGAGCAAGTCTTATCAACAACCACTTTCGATTAGCATGAAACCAAAGAACTTTCGTGAATCACTAAGTTACCTCAATGGGGATATGAATGTCCCCCACAATAAGCATTTCATATTTCTTTTTAACAGTAGGTAGAGGTAGTTGAAAACTTCCAATAGTGATTGTCAGAAATTTTTCAATAACGTTAATACCATTCACTTGGAATTGTTTCTTAGGAAAGTGCATCGTATGCTCATTACCATTCATATGAAAAGTGACCTTACTTTTATTGCAATCAAAAACAGCCCCTACAGTATTCAAGAAGGGTCTACCAAGGATAATTGACATGTTTTCATCCTCGGGCATCTCAAGTATAACAAAGTCAGTCAAAGTAGTAACATTAGCAACAACAACGGGCACATCCTCACAAATACCAATAGGTATGGCAGTTGATTTGTCAGCCATTTGCAAAGATATTTCAGTAGGTGTGAGTTTGTTCAAATCAAGTCTTTTATATAAAGAGAAAGGCATAGCACTAACACCAGCTCCCAAATCACACAAAGGCAGTTTTCACATAATTTCTTTTGATGGAGCAAGGTATAGTTGGTATTCCCAGGTCTCCACATTTTTTAGGTATTCCATCTTTGAAAGTGTAGTTAGCAAGCATAGTGGAGATTTCAGCTTCCAGTATTTTTCTCTTATTGGTGATGATGTCTTTCATGTCCTTTGCATAAGGAGGCATTTTCAAGATATCAGTCAAGCGAGTACGCAAAAAGACTGGCCTAATCATTTCAGCAAAGCATTCAAAGTCTTCATAATCTTTCTTTTTAGTTGACTTAGGTGGAAAGGGCATAGGCTTTTGAACCCATGGTTCTCTTTTCTTTCCATGTTTTCTATAGTTTCTTTTATCATATCTTTTATTCTTAGGTTGTGGGTTATCAAGATCAACAGTTGGTTCTATCTCAACATCATTATCTGGTTCTTTATCATTTGGTTGAGTGTCTTCATGAACCTCATCATTATCCTTTCCATTATCAGAAGGTGAGTGTTCATTACCAGATTGATTTTCAGCATCAGAGATAGAATTTCATTACCATTATCAGGAGGTTTTTCTATTTCAAGTTCACTAGAGGCAGGCAAAGTCTTATCATTTTTCTTCTTCCTTTTCTTTTTAGAAGGACTAGGTGTAGTGGTGTTGTTCCTTTGGGAGTCTTGTTTAATTCTCTTTTGGTGTCCCTCAGGATAAAGTGGTTCCTGAGTCATTTTAACTCCTCTAATTGCTACTCAAACAGAACCGTCACTTATATTATTGTTCATTTGATCAAGTAACTCTCTTTGAGAATTAGCAACTTGTTCTAATTGAGTTTGAACCATAGAGGCATGTTTTCCTAAACCTCTAACATCATTTGAGATTCTAAATAACAAGTCACTTAAGCGAGCAATCATATCAAAGTTGTATTTCAACTGTTTCATAACATTTGCATTGAAGTGATCTTGCTTTTTAATGTAATTATCAAACTCATAAAGGCGTTGACTAGGATGTTTATTACTAGGATTATCACTGTCATTGAATTTCATTAAAGATTTTACCTCTACCACCTTGGGTGGTGGTGGTGCTTCAAGCCCATGTATTTCTTCGATAGGTGGTAAATTTTTAACATCTTCGGCTTTAATACCTTCTTCCTTCATAGATTTCTTTGCCTCTTGCATATCTTCAGGACTGAGATGTAAGATACCCCTCTTCTTCGTAGTGGGTTTCATAGCTGTTTCAGGAGGAGTCCAATCATCATAATTTTTCAATATGTTATTCAATAATTGCTCATCTTTCCCAATAGTTCGTTCCCTGAAAACACAACCAGCACAACTATCTAGGAAGTCCCTAGAAGCATCGTTAGTCCATTATAGAAGATATCAAATATTTCATTTTTCTTAAGAGGATGATCAGGCAAAGCATTAAGCAATTGGAGAAGCCCCCCC
>NC_041381.1:639825426-639828135 GCF_002162155.2 Triticum dicoccoides
AAGTTAAATATTTCCTGCAAGGCAACTTGTTTCTTATGAGCAGGGAAATATTTTTCAGAGAAGTAATAGATCATATCCTAGGGACTACGCACACAACCAGGAGCAAGAGTATTGTACCAAGCTTTAGCATCACCCTTTAATGAGAACGAAAATAACTTGAGAATATAGTAATAGCGAATCTTCTCATCATAAGCAAAAAGGGTGGCTATATCATTCAACTTAGTAAGATGTGCCACAACAGTTTCAGTTTCATAACCATGGAAAGGATCAGATTCAGCCAAAGTAATTAACTCTGGGTCGACAGAGAATTCATAATCCTTATCATCAATCACAAAAGGTGAAGTAGCAAACTCAAGATCACATTTCATTTTAGCATTTAGAGATCTTTCTTTATACTTGCATTATAATTTCTCTAGATCATCTCTATCCTTACAAGCAAGAATATCTCTAGTTGCCTCCTCACTCATAGTATAACCTTCCGGTACCTTTGGCAATTCATATCTAGGAGGACTAGTTCTAGTAGGTGTTTCAAGATTTTTAGTTTCAAGTTCATCATCAGATTCAACAATATCATGTTGTCTTACTCTAGCAATTTGTTCATCAAGAAATTCACCTAGTGACACATCATCAGCAAGCAAGGTACTAGCATCATCATGAGTAGCATTCATGGCAGAAGTAGCATCATCAATACCTTGTGACATATCAAAATTAATAGCATGTGGTGGTGTTGCAAGTTTGCTTATAACAGAAGGTGAATCTAAAGCGGAGCTGGATGGCAGTTCCTTACCTCCCCTCGTCTTTGAGGGAAAAATATTAGTCTTAGCATCCTTCAGATTCTTCATAGCAATAATATGATAATAATCCCAAGTGACTCAACAAATATATCTATGCTCCCCGACAACGGCGCCAGAAAAAGGTCTTGATAACCCACAAGTATAGGGATCGCAACAGTTTTTGAGGGTAGAGTATTCAACCCAAATTTATAGATTCGACACAAGGGGAGCCAAAGAATATTTGAAGGTATTAGTAGCTGAGTTGTCAATTCAACCACACCTGGAGATTAATTATCAGCAGCAAAGTGATTAGTAGCACAGTAGTATGATAGTTTTGATGATAGCAACAGTAGTAACGGTAACAGTAACATTGATATAGCAGTGATAACTGTAGCAGTAACGATAGCAGTAGCAGCAGTAGTAACTTAGCAAGAACAATATATGATAATTTCGTAGGCATTGGATCGGTGACTCATTGGATGATATTCATCATGAGACAGTTATGACCTAGGGCGATACAGCACTAGCTCCAGTTCTTAAATATAATGTAGGCATGTATTCCGTAAATAGTCATATGTGCTTATGGAAAGAACTTGCATGCCATATTTTGTCTTACCCTCCCGTGGAAGCGGGGTCCTATTGGAAACTAAGGGATATTAAGGCCTCCTTTTAATAGAGAACCGGAACAAAGCATAAACACACGATGAATACATGAACTTCTCAAACTACGGTCATCACCGGGAGTGGTCCCGGCTATTGTCACTCCGGGGTTGCCGGATCATAACATATAGTAGGTGACTATAACTTGCAAGATCAGATCTAGAACATGGGTATAATGGTGATAACATAAACGGTTCAGATCTGAAATCATGGCACCCGAGCCCAAAGTGACAAGCATTAAGCATGGCAAAGTCATAGCAACATCAATCTCAGAACATAGTGGATACTAGGGATCAAGCCCTAACAAAACTAACTGGATTACATGATGAATCTCATCCAACTCCTCACCGACCAGTGAGCCTATGAAGGAATTACTCACTCACGGTGGGGAGCATCATGGAATTGGCAATGGAGATGTGTTGGTGATGACGAAGATCGAAGATCCCCCTCTCCGGAGCCCCAAACGGCCTCCAGATCTGGCCTCCCGATGAAGAACAGGAGACGGCGGCGGCTCCGTCTCGTGAAATGCGATAATTCTTTCTCCCTAATTTTTTTCTAGAATAATGGGATTTTATAGCGTCCGTTTCAGGGTCAGTGGGGCCACCAGGTGGGCAGCACCCACCTGGGCGCGCCTGGGGGGCAGACGCGCCCTGGTGGGTTGTGCCCACCCAGGTGCCCCCCTCAGGCACCTCCTGGTTCCAGAAATTCTCTTATTTGATATAAAAAATCCTCGCAAAGTTTCGTTCCATTCTGAGAACTTTTATTTCTGCACAAAAATAACACCATGGTAGTTCTGCTGAAAACAGCGTCAGTCCGGGGTTAGTTTTATTCAAATCATGCAAATTAGAGTCCAAAACAAGAGGAAAAGTGTTAGGAAAAGTAGATACATTGGAGACGTATCAATGAGGTCATGGACTTGACAAGGAGCTCCGGAATGGTCCGGTGGTAAATATTGATATATAGGACGATAATATTCGGACACCGGAGAGTTTCAGAGTATACAGATAATCATCGGATCACAGAAGGGGTTCCGGGCACCCTCGGGAGGTTAATGGGATACATGAGCAAAAGAGAGGAGCACACCAGCCCACAAGGGGATGGCGTGCCCCTCCCAAGGCCGCGGCCCTTGGGGAGACAAACAAAGGGGGGATTCAGCCTCCCTTCCTTCCCTCTCCTCCCCTTTCCCTTCCCCTCCGGCAAATATGGTAAGGGGGCGCAGCTAGGGCAGGAGTGAGGATTCAGCCTCCTTGGGGGCGCCTCCCTATACACACACACA
>NC_041381.1:639828545-639973809 GCF_002162155.2 Triticum dicoccoides
CACACACACATATATATATATATATATATACATAGACACACTCTCCCCCTCGTTGCTATGCATCTTCATGGATAGATCTTGTGTGTGCGTAGAAATTTTGTTGTTTTTCATGCAACATTTCCCAATAGTTTGTGCTGTGAATAGTTAGAGAACTCGGGTTTTTATGTCTTGTGGGTTAACTGAACAGGATGTAAGTAAAAGTATATCAAGCCTATGTCAGTCTAGAAACATTTGGAGAGTATGGTGTGTATTGGCGTGCGTGTCCGCACTGTGGCGGACCTAGAATATCAACATTTCTTAGCTTAGAAATATCATCCTTGAGGGTGCCACAGTTCATAGTTTACACTCAACATCATCATAACAAATATTCCTAAAAGAGCATCAACTTGATAGATATTTAGCATTATGTAGTAGATAGTAAAAATATTTTACAATTTATGAGGGGGTGCCACCTGGCACCCCCACATGATCTGCCCTCGTCCGCAGTTTAAGGAAAAGGAGGCTGGGATAGTTATCTCTCAGATGGAACATAATAGTGTAACTGTGTGAGCTGATTTTCTCGTTGAGTTTTAGTAGATATTCTTGTATGTGGTCATGGATGTCTTGATGGATTTTTTCCATGCATTCCATTTTGAGTGGGTACATGTCACTTTATACTCACAAGTTGGGATAACTACCTTTCCCCCAAAATGTAAGGGCGTGTTTGGTTGCCCACATAAGGTCCAACCAGGCCCGCGTCGGAAGAAACTGGGCCATTTGGTTGCCATCTTACACTATTGGGCCTGCATCACATGAAGTTTAAAGCACCTTTGGGTCTGTCTCGTGAGGCACGCTCGAATCGACAGTTTCTCGTGAGCCAGGCCCGAGCGAGGCACATGGGCGACGGGGGCTGCACGCGAGGAGCCACCCTCAAGAAGTCGTGTTTGTTCCCGAAGCATCGGCATTTATTACCCTCACCGCTCTCTCTCCCCTCTCCCCACTCTCACCGATTGCGATGGCTGTGGCGTGCAGTAGATTGAAGAACAACAAGTCGACCTCTGGCCACCTTCATCGGCATTCGCAGCAGCAACACTTCAGCAATGGTGGTAAGCTATTCCCCCCTCCTTGCCTACTACATCGCATTCGATTCGAGTTTCAATTCGATCCGTGTTAGGGGAACGGGGAATTGGGGTAAACACCATAGAAGCGACCATAACATCGTCATGACTACTAGTACATATGAGGTTTCAGATTCGGATTGAGTACAATAATAATGGGGATTAGGGTTCATCTTACATAATACGCACAGATCTTAGCCTCGGGCACCCTGGAGGCGATTGGAGCGGCGGGTGGCCTTGGTCTTGGTCTTCTCCTGCACCACCGTCTCTTCTTCCTCTCCGGAGTCCACCTCGATTGGCATGCTTCCTTTTCCTGGCTCCGGCACCCTCACAATCATTGCCACCGCATCCTCTCCGGAGGATGTAGGTACTGTCTGTACTTGGCCCACTTTTCTCTCTGTCCAGCGTCGCTAGATTCAGCCTGATTCATGGTCCAGCGAAGTATGTCGACTGACATAGCACCCTTTGTTGGGTCAGGAATCAGTGTCTTCAACTCCTTCGGCGTCGCCTTCTTCACCATGGCGTCTGACTTTTTGTGCAGCTCTTCCATGTTGCTGAAGTTTGAGCACACTTCTATGGTGTTCTCAAACTTGGTGTTGTCACCCAACGAGCACCCTAGGAAGAAAGCTCTCCATCCAATGCCCCAAGGAAAGGGTTTGGCGTTGGGGTTGGGGTTGGACTTGTTGTTGGAGTTCAGGGCGTTAGGTTGGAGGAAGAGTGAGAGATGGATAAATGGTGACCGGCAAGGTGGGTTAATAAAGGGGCACACGAGCATAGGTTTTAATGACGATGTTGCAAGGTTCATAATGCAGATGCTAACCCAGCCTTTGAACCTCTTCATAATGCAGATCGACACGAAGAACAAGGGAAAGGAGGTGGTGCCATCGAAGGAACATGACAAGGGAAAAGGACGAGGTGCCGCCCTCACAGGTGACACCCGTCCAGATCCCGGGCATGAACGACGACGTGTCGGAGGTGCCCCCCATCGGCAAGCGTCGGAACTACGACCACTACCATGAGGTGGGAGGGCCAACCATCTTCTGCAAGGGGATCATGGCCCCCAGCTCGAGGCCATACCTATGTCATTGGACTTTACGAGGCACTTCCCGTCCGTGTCGCATGAGTTCAAGTTAAAGACGAACACCGGCTGCTTCTGGAGGGTCACTGTCCGGCTGTTGAACGGCAGGGTCATCCTCAATCAGGGTTGGGCCACCTTCGCCGCCATCAATTAGATCAAGATAGGCTTCATGGTGACCTTCAAGTTGCTCACTCCCAACATGCTCAAGTTCATCGTCTTCAATGGCGATGGCATTGAAGTGGTGACCAAGTGTGGGAGGCATGACGACGCCTTCGCCGTGAACGCCTAGGACAGCCCCTTGTATGCTCCAGTTGCTTGACAACCCCCCATATGCTCTAGTTGCTTTAGTCTAATATTGAACTGCTTTGCGTTTGAACTTATCTGTTAATGTGTGGCACAACATTAAAACTGCTTAGTACTACTATGTTATATTGTGTGTGGTCTTCCTCACGTCGTTGTGTGTTGGTACACCATCGCACCGAGGAGGTTATCAGACAACATGCTTTGCATGCAACCAAAAAGCCGGCCTTGTGTGCACGCATACCAAATCAGGCAACCAAACATCGTACGCTAAAGTAGCCCCTAACATGTGAGAACTAAATGCAGGCAATCAAACAGGTTGCAGATGTTGGTTTAGAGGCTGCATTTGCTCACCCAGCCTCATATGGGCCAGGCTTGAGCAAGCCAGGCTCGGTTACTACGGGCGCCAAACACACCCTAAATGTGCCACGAGCCCATGATGATCCGACGATTTCAATTCATTTATCTCCTAAATGTGACTTTCAGGGAGTCCCAGTGCACTAAAAAATTCAATTATACCTGCTTGCACTAAATTGGTGTTTATATATAGCAGTCCTAGTCCACTATATTTTAGTGTTGTATACGAGGCTCACTTAAATACATCTCGCGTACACATTTGGATTTCCTAGATTCTCTTAGGCGCCTAATGCACAAGGACAGAGGGAGTATCTAACACATCCCTCAAGTAGTGTCTTGGGTTTGGTGCTAAGGCCGATATCTAAATTAAGATATGTCTGCTTTCTCTTTTATCATTAAGTAAGATATCATACTCAGATTTTACCGGTAAAATGTACTAACATACAAACGTTGTGAGTGCTGATTGGGTCGTTCGGAAGGTAAGAGATTCTGTCCGAACGGTTTTGATCGGCTCGATCCACTACCAGCCCAAACGGGGTCGTTCGGCGCGGACACCCAAAATCCGAATGAACGCGCGTTATCGGCGTCCTTAAGATATGGCCGCTTTCTCTTTTATCACTAAGTAAGATATCATACTCAGATTTTATCGGTAAAATGTACTAACATACAAACGTTGTGAGTGCCCTCTTCATGAAGGTGACAACAAATACAAATTAAGCGGATTACTTACCACGTGGTTCGTCTGACCCAGATGATGCTTACGCTGGAAACTTCCTCAAAGGCTCAAAAGGTGTTCTAATCTTTTATATTTCACAGTGTCCATGAAAAAAATGGGAGGATTAATTTCAAAAATTGATTTTAAGGTACATGATATAAGGTTAATAAGGGGCAGTTTGTTTTTCCCAAAAGGATTTTCACTTCTTTCTTGTGTAAGGGCGTGGAAATATTAATATTATGTCGAAGTGACTGGTATCACATGATAACTTAGGGATATACTTATAAACAAAGAAAAGTTGTATGACAAGGTGATACTCTGTCACATATCATTTGTATTAAAAAAGCATTGATATGCCAACATCTTTGATTGGTACAAGCAAGTCAGAGGGTCTAATTATCAGGATGGCACCAGCAGTTGTCATCAGTCTAGAAACATGCATCGCGGAGCATGGTGTGCGCGGTACGTGTCGACAGACACACGACCCAGAAGCGCGAGCGCACGACGAGTCGGCGAGTGCGCGGCGAGAGGACACCGGCGGTCGGCGGAGGAGGCCGGGTGCTCGTTGCTGGATGGATCTCCACCTGGCGAAGCAATCCATCGACGCGACGCTGTCGAAAAGGTTTCGCTTTCGCTCGTCGGCCGTCGACTCTGCTGGACCCACGTATGTAGCTTAACAAGAGATATTTTACTGTGCTGCGGCAGTACTTTCTGTGGTGGAAGCATCGGGGTGCGCCGTGGCGGCCAAGCTGAGAATTTACGCTGGATTTCCACCTGATTTGCTAATCCAAGTCGAACGTGTCGTAATAACGGAGTACTGTATGATCGGTGAAAAAGAGGAGCAGTGCGAGCATGTGCAGGAACGAAATCAATTGCATTAGTATTTTTGTTGCAAAACAACAATTTGGTAGTAGTACATGATATCCCGTGATGAGAAACTAAATCCTCCAAAGATTGATGCCTACAACTTTGCTGGACTGAATCATCGTAGGCCTCTCCTGCGTTGACGAAGCTGCCATACTGCACGAGTATGGCGTCGACAACGCCGGACTCTTCTTCACATGGTGTGATCGCGTCGTCCAGTTCAGCCGTCTCCTCGGCCGCCACCAGAACTGCGTCGGGTGCTGCGGTTGGTGCCGCGAGCACATCGATCCATCCCTCGTCCGAGTCCCAGTCCGGGAGCGCCGATGCAGGGCACGCCAATGCCCTCATCCTCCTCCCGGCCGTGCTGTCGTGCTCCGCCTCCTCGGTGTCTGACTCCGACTCCCAGAATGCCGCGTCCAGCGTGCTCTTCGGCGACACCCATTTGCTTTTGCTCTCCACGGCTTGCGGCTTCCCGTCGACGACGCCGGCGGCGGCCAAGAACGGGTGCTCCAGGAGCTGCGCTGCCGTGCACCGGTCGCTGGCCTGCCTGACCAAGCACCCGCGCAGGAAGTCCTTGGCCTCAGCGGACAGCCATTGCGGCACCTCTGGGACGGCCTCCGTGTACCCGATCCGGTGCAGCGCCGCCAGAGCGTCACCGTCCATGCCGCTCCACGGCGCGTGGCCGGTGGCCATTTCTACGATCATGCAACCGAGCGCCCAGACGTCGGCAGCGGGGCCCTGCTCCACGCCTCGCGCCACCTCCGGCGCCATGAACGCCGGCGTGCCGCCGATGATCGGCCCGCGTTGTGCCACCCTCGCGCACCCGAAATCCGCGAGTTTGGCGCGGCCGTCGGCGCCGATCATAATGTTCTGTGCCTTGACGTCCCCGTGCACCATCCCGGTGGCGTGAAGGTACGCGATCCCGGCCGCCACGTCGGCCGCGTAGCTGCGGACGGCGCGCTCGTCGAGGCCCCCGTCGATCGCCACCCGGTCCGCCAGCGAGCCGCCGGGGGCGAACTCGAGGAAGAGCTGGTAGGGACCATCACGGGCGCCGTGGCCGCCGATGCAGGAGACCACGCGCGGGGATTGCAGGCCGGACATGAGACGCTGCTCCCTCCTCAGCGCCGCCGAGCAAGCTGCGCTCGCCGACTTGACCGCGAAGAGCTCGCCCGAGGCGTCGTCCACGGCGAGGAAGACCTCGGCCCCCGACGCGCCGCGGCCAAGCGTGCGCACCCGCGTCCATCGCTTGCTCACGGCCATCGTCGCCTTCGCTTCTGTAATCCGTGTTAGGAATTGAGATTGTGGTGGTACTCTGTTGTGGAGCTTGTTTGTGCCCAAGCTGAATTGTTGCTGAGTTCCTTTTTTCGGCGGGTGTGCGTATATATAGGTTGAGGGGTAGGGAGGAGGGAAGAAAGGAAGGCTTTGTACTTGGGAGAAGAAAAGTTTAGAACATGGTGAAGGCATTTGGCGTGTGCGGGGATTAGGGAATCCAGAAGCGAAAAGGCGTGGGAAGCAAGCTGCTTCGGGTCTCGGCACGCGCTCGCGGCGGCGGCGTCCTCCGGTGGCCATGGATGGACGGGCATGTGAGTGGAGACGCGCGGACGGGGCTTGACCAAGCTTAGCGCTCCGCCTATTCTTACCCGCGTAAAATAACCTCGTTTAGGAGTCGGAAAAGGCAAAACCCGTGTCAAATCCCGGTCGTCTTGTAATGGCACCAATGTTATGGGATTTGCGCAAGCTCAACCGATGATTCTTGGAAGGTACAAACGGGCTTGAAAATTAAGTAATCTGCTGGAGTACTTTTCAAAGTCTTGGTCGTTCATAGCTGTGTGAATCGGAGCAGTGTCCAGCTGGGTTGCCAGAGTCTGGTGTAAACGAACACAATCGGGGCTCGAGGTCAGCGGCTGCAGCTGAACGCAGTTGGCCAGTTGGGTCTCCTCTCCACGGTTGGTATGGTAATTTGACATTGTGGCAATTGCCGACTGCCAAGCCCACCCCTGTACTGTACATCAGGGGCGTGTTTGGTTAGTTTCTCCATCGGACCTGGCTAGAAGAGCAAAAACGAGCCAGGCTGAGCAGGGCCTGGGTAAAAAAAAAAACAGGACAAAAAATATAGATGATCAGTTGATTGGTTGCCTGTATTTGGTTGCATACATGCATATGATTAGGAGTTAACAACAAATCTTAACTCGTCGTTGGCCTCCTTCTTTTTAAGTGCGTCCATCATATATATATATATATATATATATATATATATATATATATATATATATATATATATATATATATCGTATGAGGACGTAGCCGTCCACCGCCCGGTTACGGGTGGGGTTTGGTCTAGATTTTCTCCGGCTTCAAGGTCCATCCCGTCGAAGTCTTCGGAGGCGTAGTCAAGCAGATCGGTTAACTCTTTGAACAGGTTGAGTGCGCCGAAGCTTCCTCTGCCCATCGTGTCCTTAACCGGTGATGACGCTCAACTGCCTCGAGGACCCCCTCGGTTGAGCGGGATGCGCTAGCCGGCGCGACGGCCATGGAGCACGTGCCGCTCTCCGCACCCTCCTCGGGCCACGTCGAGGCCGCCGTTGTCGTGCTCCTCACCTCGCTGGCCTTCCTCCCGCGCACGGCGCAGCGCTGTTTCCGGCCGTGGAAGCTGCTGCTCTGCTTGGGATCCCCCGACCGCGCCGCGGACGTCACAGCCTCCGCCTCGTCCACGTCGACGCCAACCGCGTCGAGGAGACCGCGGACACGGTCATGGCCCTCTTCCTCGGCCTCCTCCGCCGCACCCACCTGCTGTCCGGACACGCGTCCTCCTCCACGCCGTCCATCGGGTGGCTCGGCTCCGTCCTTCCCCTTCTTCTATCCTTGCACGGAGCTCAAGCTCTTCCCCGCACCCATCTTGCCCATCCCCTGCTGGAACACGTAGAAGAAGTAGCCCTGGTTCATGGCGAACATGTTCACAAGCCGCTGCGTCTCCGACGACTTGAACAATGTCTGGTCCGAGCTCAGCAAGCCCCTCCGCTGCTGCAGCTCCTTGAAGCAGACGCCATCGAACAACGTGCTCGTCCGGTCGAACGTCGTCGTCGCCGAGTCCCCGCCCTTGCTGCACGTGGCCGCCAGCGACGACGCGAATCCGGTGTCCTGCGTGGCCGCCTTGAACTTGAGGCGGGGCATGAACGACGGGCAGTGCGCCACGCCCAGAGCGTGCCTGTCGGAGAGCGCCACCATGTCCTGCACGTACCCCGGCGACTCCCGCAGTCTGGCCGCTCCCGGCCCTTGCGGCTGAGACCGACGGCGGCGGCGGGAGCAAGGTGAGCCTTGTACTGCGTCTCCTCTGCCTATGCTCGCGCCTAATCAGGTCGCGTCCGCTTGGCCGCACAAGGACGCCGGTCATGGCATCAGGGTCGCCGCCGTGGACTGGCGGGACGCGCCCTAGCGCCGGCGCCCCTCGCAGCACAAGGCGAGCCAGGCGTCCTCGCAGCGCCGGCGAGATCCAGAGGGAGGAGAAAGGGAAGAGTGGGTTGACCCAGAGAAAGGAGAAAGGGAAGGGTGATTAAGTGTAAACACCTCTCCAGCGAGCCATCAAGAGCATGGCTCAGGCCTGGCTCGTGAGAAACTGTCGATTCGACCATTTTCAATGAGCCAGGCATAGAGGTCCTTTAAGAACCGTGTTATGCAGGGCCAACAGCATATGCATGCAACCAAATAGCCCACCTTTAAAAAAATGCTGCATCACACGGGCTTGGTTGTGCTCGATGCAGTCAACCAAACCCGTCCTAGTACTTTTCTATATGGTGCTGTGCCACTGGACTGTGTCGTGTGCGTCTGCCCGCAACATCCTTCTAGAACCAAATACTCTGACGGAAATACTAGTGAATGCAGCAGCAACAATCGTTCCTATTATACATATATATAAGCGACGTCGTAACCCAGTGTTTTACCTCGGTGAGATGATTCACAGCTGGTTACAAAAGCTGGTGACCCTCGAATCTCACAGCCGGTTACGCTTCACGAACACATGCCTTTCACCCGGAAAAGAGTAAAATGTATTCGTGGTCATCAAACTTGTGTCGAAAGCTCACTTTGGTCAATGTACTTAAAAATACAATCAATACGGTCACTATATACAACTTGAGGTGATTATACGGTCACTATCTCACTGTATAGCTCCGTATTTTGCTCTGTTGACTGGTCAAAGATCACAACACCCTCTCTCTATCCTATGAGGGTGCCACTTGTCAGTTGACCTCTGGATCAATCTGTGGACAGCACACAACAACATTTTTTCTTAGGCTGGTACCGCCGCATGTGTGCATGCATGCGTGTTATCGAGCGCTTGCTGGACGGGGCTGCATGCTACGATCCCTGCTCCCGACTTTCTTCACGGCCGCTCAGTTCCCTTCAGTGTTCCTTTCCCATAACAAAAAAAGACAACAATCCTTATACTCAAGACTCAAGACTCAGCCACCGGCTCAAAAAAAAAACGACTCAGCCACGGGGCCATTGTTATACCTCTAGTATGTACGTCTGTTACATAAATATATATACATAGTACTATATCGGGCGTTCGCTGTCTTCACCGACGGGCGCATCATCCGAGGATGCGCCGCTCCGCTCACGCCATCGCCACCTGCACTTGGATGAGGCCGGCCACCATCGCCGCTGTTGGCGCAGCCGCGCAGGTACCTACCTCAACGGCGATATAGCCGAGTGCTTTTCATCGATACACGCGTATGAGGCTAGCTCGAGTAATTTCTGAGCTAAATCGGTTCCGTTGAGACTTGAGACGTAGGCGGCGAGAGATACACGTACAAAGGAAGAAGCCTAGCTAGCTGCTCGATCCATTTTCCTAGGCTAGGTAGCACAGGCATGTATATGTAACAACATGCCGCCGGCTGATCGATCTGATCGCTCGAAGCACACGCACCCGAGACAATACGAGGACACGCGAGTCACGCCGAGTTGATGGCCACGGGACCGTATCAGTTGATGGCCACACGCGAGTCAGCCGGACATGGACTCTCCAACGTCTGTGGCACAAGCAGCTCAGCCCGTTGTCCTCGCTTGATCACCGGCATGCACGTACGTACAGCCGCATAGGCCTTAGCTCCACAACGTGGACTGATGAGCACGGCAAGGGTTCAAAAGTGTTGCGTGCATACGTGTAACTGTGTAAGTGTGTTTTGTGCGTGTTAATTAAATATTCATAACGCTCCATAGATTTAACACAAACTTCTGTGGGCATATTGGTTAGAGTACGTGGGCTTCAGCAGAGATTCCTGGTTTGATTCTCATGCGACGTGGTGTTTTTTTCTTTAAAAAAAATTGACAGGTGGGTCCCATATAAAGTAGAGAGAGGGTGATGTGATGTTTGACCAGTCAACGGGGCAAAATACGGAGCTATACGGTGAGGCAGTGACCGTACAATCACCTCAAGTCGTATATAGTGACCGTATTGACCATATTCTTAAATACAATAACCAAAATGAGTTTTCGACACAAGTTCAATGACCACGGATGCATTTTACTCCCCGGAAAACTAGCTCACGACGGAAGGCCTCGACGTGGGCGCCTCCTCGACCGGAGAGAAAAATCCGAGTGAAAATATCTCGCGCGCGTCCACCTCCACGCACACACACAGGAATAGGAATGGCAGGAATATTATTCGATCCCCATGTCCGTGCATACGCAGCCACGTTCACTGGCCGCCGCGCGCACGAGCGACGGCCTCGACGCCGGCCGCTCTCCCGTTCAGCTTGCGCACAAGTATGCATGGCCGCGAAATCGATCCGGCCACGTCGAGCGCGGGGACAAGTGGCGCTGCTCGAAGGCATGGACGGCAGGGGCTTGTGGTTTCGGAGTGTGCGTGGGAGTGGGACTGCTGCCGCTGGCCCATGCCGATGGATGCCGCCCGGCGGCGAGGCGACCGAAAGCGTGGTGGGCGTGCGTGCGTGCTCTTTGCGGCGCGGGGCCGCCGAAACCGAAAGGACGGATACGCTGGTACGCGGATCGTCGCGTGAGCCGGATGCGTTGCCTTTGCTTTGCTTCCTTGGCCAGCGTGAGCAGAGCAGAGCACGTCGACGCTGCCAACGCTTGGCTCCCACCATGCGTGCCGCCGCTTGATTTGTTTTGATTCCACTTCACTTCACCGCCCAGACACTTCCTTGGCCGTCATTTTTCTCCACATGAAGAAGAAAGCAGGAGCAGCACACACCACACGCACACGGATCGGTCTATGATGATGGTGCACTTGAAACCCGCGAAATTGTTTCACCACGGGCGGTTCTGCTGTCGTGCCAGTCGTCCGCAGAAACGAAACGTAGACGCGTCAGATCTGGATCACTGACGACGCGAAAAGGAGCGGCGGCGTTCTTCCGACGGCTGGTGCACATGAACTCCACGTCCAAATGAAATGTGCACCCCAAGTCACACAGCCACACAAGTCAGCCTTCACTATAGTAGCACTTCAACCTAACTTAACTCCGTCGTCAACCAATGATTGCATAAACAGATTACTAGCACTAATTACCTGACCCCCAAAAGGGTCAAGCTCGGCTCTTCCTTCAAAATAATTTTTTTTTTAAAAAGGAGGATGACCCCCGGCCTCTGCATCTGGGCGATGCATACGGCCATATTATTAATTATTCTCAAAAGACCTTACAAAGTCATACAACAGCAAGACTAAAGCCACCGTCTAAGCAACAACTGTCGCTACACCTATCCAATTGATGAAGGGGCGCTGATAGTCTGGGCCTAATACCAAACAGACATCGCAGCCATACTTAAACATCTAAGACCTGAGGTCCCAACCAGGACGCCTGCCTGGTATGGGGCACCTACCAGTCCGGCGCACTCCTCAACCAGGACGCCTGCCGGGTATGAAGCCCCCGCAGCCACCTGCCACGAGTTCATCTTCAGAGTTGTACTGTTGCATCTACCTTGCCAGGTCTCTCTGCCATCGATGCCACCACGACGCCAGACAGCGCGTCCTCCTGCGCAACTCCATCCTCCCACATCGAACTCCGAATCTGCACTGCGCCACGCCGTCAAGATCCGGCGCCATCAATGGATGGATGAAGCACCGTTCCACCAAAGAAACCGTCCGTTGGTCCCACAAAGCAAGGCGCAACACCAAGTAGAAGGCCGAAGTCGCACCGCCACCACGCCACCAGCAGCCCCGCCACCAAGAGCTGTTCCCAGCCGCCACCTTCAAGAAGGAACACGACACCCGGGTGCTGTCGACGCCCAGAACAGGGGAACGAAAGCTTTCGCCATAGCTCGAGGAGGAGGCGGAAGGGAGAGGATCCACCCCAAAGCCTCCAGGAAGGGGATCGACGCCAAAGGCGTCGACTTTGGGGAGGCCGCCGGGCCAGCCAGGGGTTTCCCCCGGACCCTCACCCGCACGCTAGATCCGCTAGGCCGGCAATAGGGGACGCTGAAAGCAGCCGCCAAGAACCGGTGCCAGCACGGATCGGGACAGATCGGAGCAGGGACGGATCTTCTACATGGAGCCATGACGGATTGCGAGGAGCCGCCATTGCGCCAGCGTCCGCAGCCCTCACGCCGCCTGCGCGGCCGTGGTAGACTGCCCACCAGAGCCCGCCGACGCAGCCCGTCGGCTGCACCGCGGCCACCGGTCGGGGCCGCTGCCCCGAGGAACCAAGGCCCTCCAAAGGAGAGGAGGCGCCAGATCCCGCCGTCACCATCATTGGGGCCGAGCACCCGCGCCTCGGAGGCTCTCAGGTGGCGGCGGAGGGAGGGAAGGAGAGGGGGAAAATGCGGCGGCGGCGCTAGGGTTGGCCCCCCGAGTCGCCTCAGAGGAGGCGACGCAGGGGGTCTCATGGCAGTACTTCCATTGTTTCCACTGCCGACCGCCAAGGGATGCACACAAGTCAGCCTTCATTGTAATCCCCTCCGTCAGCTTGTAATGATTGTATACTCCCCGCAAAGAAAGTAACGATTGCACAAGTAAATTATCACTAAATAATTCAGTACTCTACTCCAAGTGCCGACTGCCGGCCGCTAGTATACTAACACCATCTAACTCGACGTTCCATTTGTTAATGCTGAGTAATGATTCGGTCAAGCCAAAAGGTGACGGGACTTGCTTTTCATTGGAAAAGGTCCCAACTCCCAACTCTAGCTGTAGCAGGTGTCGGCCCTTTGACCCTGTTGAGCGCCGGTGTGCGGGCGAGGTTGCACGAACTGAACTGGTGCAGTTGACGAGCGGCCAACGGTGAGCCCGGTATGATCCGCGAGATCAAGACGATCTTCGGCAGATATGAAAGCGATGGACACGAACTCGATTTGTACGAGCCGTCTGTGAAAGAGGGATAAGTTTGAGTTAGATGAAGCGGCCCACTTTTACTTGAAGTGACATTGCGTGGGTGCAACATACTTGCATACAGCAACTATTAATTCCCTGCGTGGAGAGGAGAGAGCTTTCAGCTACGTAATTCATTTCGGGTTCCATACATCGAACCTCCATGAGAAGAATTGTCCCGTGCTCACGCTGATCATTTTCAAAAGTGATCTCAACAGCAAGTCTTGGAGGGATGTCAAACCCCCTGCAGCTTGCAAATTACTCTATGCGCAGTCGAAAGAAAAGGTGTGCGTGTGCTTTGCTTTGTGTTCCAGCCAAGCCAACAGGGTCAACGTCCAAACTAATCTTTCAATAGCAAAGAGAGTCAACGTCCTCTAAAAAATGGAGCAGATGCAGAAAAAGGGGGGGCCTGAACTTTGGTCTCGAGGCGGCGTACATAGTTGACATTTACTTTGAACTTGGTTAGTAGTTTTTTTTGGAAAACTGTCGATCTATTCATCTTCAATCACGACAATACAACGAACATCAGAAATAATAAAAATTACATCCAGATTCATAGACCACCTATCGACGACTACAAACACTGAAGCGAGCCGAAGGCGCGCCGACGTCATCGCCCCTTCCTCGTCGGAGCCGGGCACAATTTGTTATGTTATAGTAGACAGTCGGGAAGTCGTCATGCTCATGTCCCATATGACCAACACCCCAGAACAGCAACCGACGTCGATAAAGAGAATTTTAGATCGCAAGGATCCAACCCCGAAGACACATGAATAAAGACGAACAAAGACCGGATCCGACGGATCCACCAAAGACAACCACCGACCAAATCTCGCAAGATCCGCTGGATACACACCTCCACACGCCCTCCGACGATGCTAGACACACAATCGGGATGTGGGCTAGGCGGGGAGAACCTTATTGCATCTTGAAGAAGCCGCCACCATTGTCGGTGTTAAAACCGGCGGATCTCGGGTAGGGGGTCCCGAACTGTGCGTCTAAGGCTAATGTTAACAGGAGGCTGGGGACACGATGTTTATCCAGGTTCGGGCCCTCTCGATGGAGGTAATACCCTACTTCCTGCTTGATTGATCTTGATGATATTAGTATTACAAGAGTTGACCTACCGCGAGAACAAAGAGGCTAAACCCTAGAAGCTAGCCTATGGTATGATTGTTGTTGTCCTATGGACTAAACCCTCCGGTTTATATACACATCGGAGGGGGCTAGGGTTACACAGAGTCGGTTTACAGAGGAGGAGATCTACATATGAATCGCCAAACTTGCCTTCCACGCCAAGGAGAGTCCCATCCGGACACGGGACGAAGTCTTCTGTCTTGAATCTTCATAGTCCAACAGTCCGGCCAAAGCATATAGTCCGGCTGTCCGGATACCCCCTTATCCAGGACTCCCTCAGTAGCCCCTGAACCAGGCTTCAATGACGATGAGTTCGGCGCGTAGATTGTCTTCGGCATTGCGAGGTGGGTTCCACCTCTGAATACTCCAAAATTAATTCCGAACACAAGGACCATGTCCGGCTTTGTAAGATAAATTCCATATACCACCGTAGAGAGAATAATAATCCATGAATCCAATCTGCTGACAATTCTTCGAAAAGTGACATTACGCCACGGTCCGGTTTTTATTCGAACCGTTTTTGCAACTTGCTACCGCACACACCACGAGGCGGTTTCCTTGGCACGTCCTGTCAGGGCAGAGATCGTGTCCCCCTTACTACGGGATTCTCATCAATACGGGTATGGGTAATCCAATCGTGCCTGTTGGCATAACCCCGTGTTTTTAGGCAAGTCCCGAACGACCACGTTCGGGGACGCTTGATATTCTTCCCCCTTTATAAAGGAGCCGAGGCCTATCCCTCTATCTCCACGCTCGCACATCTCGCACCCTGAGTTCCAACACATAAAGCTCGAGCTTAAGCATCCCGGATCTTCGATCATGTCCGGATCTGACCATCAAGGCTGATGGATGGCTTCCTCTGTCACAGAGGAGGATATTGCGAAGCTCAGGGAGGCTGGGTATTTGACCGCCGATGTCAAGCATAGGCTTCTTGTTCCCGAACAGGTTATCCCCACTCCCGAGACCAACGAGAGCGTCGTATTTGTCTCCCACTTCCTCCGGGGCTTAGGTCTTACTCTTGATCCCTTCGTGAGGGGGCTCATGTTCTACTACGGGCTAGATTTCCACGATCTAGCTCTGGATTCCATCCTCCACATCTCGTCATTTATCGTTGTGTGTGAAGCCTTCCTCCACATCACCCCCCACTTCGGCTTATGGCTCAAGACTTTCAATGTGAAGCCGAAGATGATTGAGGGGTGACACGCAGAGTGCGGAGGAGCCATAATAAGTAGGAACGTTAATGCCCCGTGGCCCGAAGGCTCCTTCACGGAGGTATCTGATTTATGGCAATGAAGGTGGTTCTATGTCACAGCTCCTCGAGGCTCAAAGTGGGCGGCCGCGCCCGCCTTTCGCTCGGGCCCTCCACCTCAACTGGTATCGTGGGCCAATGTGGGACTAAACTGGGGGCCTGCGAACGATGTACCAATGCTACAAAGCCGCATTCGGGAGCTCTTCGAGAGGGACATTAGTCTTGTCAAAATAATCCAGGTAATGCTAGTTCGGCGGATCCTGCCGTGCAAACGTTGACCTCTCCGGATGTGAGAATTCAATCCAGAAGGTCCGTGAACCATTCAACATTTCTTCGGCATGATGCCCGAAGGGATGTATAAGTTGTTCTTTGGACCACAAATAAAGTGTCCGGACACCACCGAGGATGCGGGCCTGAGCTGCAATCGCCTCGATACCCAAGTAAGTAACCCTATAACCGAACACCTTGCTTATATTTGTCATAGCATTGTTCTGAACACTGTCCGGACACCACCAGGATTGGCTTAGTAAGGCGGAGAGGATCAGGTGTCCGGCCCCGCTTACCGAAGGCTCGCCTGGCCCGACAATGGCCAGGATTCTTGAACGGACACTAAGTCAGGTGCCACCAGAGAAAGCTGAAGGGAAGAGTGGGGAGGCCAAGAGTGGGCCTCACACATTGCGCATCCGAACCGGGGGAATTAACGTCTCCACAGAGGAGGAGAATCGGGGATGCGAATATGAGGTTTCCTCCTCCCCCGGGAAGAAGAGGGCCGCCTCCGAAGATTTGGAGACGGGGGCGCCTAAACAAGGGAAGAGAACTTCACCAAAGGGCCCTGCCCCGAAGGGCGTCCTCACCGCACAGTGCCCGCAAACGGGCCAGCCCTCCACCGAGCTGTAAGTTTAATTAAACAAGGAATTTATTGCTTTTTCCTCTGAGAGTAATAACCAGGACCTATTTTTTGTAGTCCGGTCAGCAGTTCATCTCAACAGGGCTCGTCCTTGAGGGATCTTCTTCCGGAGATGATGGAGAGTGAAACCCCACCTGCCTCTCCGTCCCGTGAAGCTGGGGACCCTGAGGTATCGTCATGGAGGAGTCCAGATCCAATGGAGCCGGAAGCTAACACTTCGGCCGGCCCGAGCCCGGCGCGTTCGGCTCCCATGGCGGACAATGGAAAGGGTTCGGGAGAGTCCGGTGTCCGGTCGAACACCCTGACGGGCCTCCTGGAGTTAGCTGATCTCTTGGAGGATCACCGTACATTAATGGGTACGGTATTGGAGAAAATCTCCTTCACCACAAGTGGTTTGAACGAAGCTTTCAGTAGCTTGCTCAAAGGCTTTGAGGTAAGCTGCAAAAGTACGCAGTTTTTAGTTGTACCGCACGCGATACATGCACTATGTATAGATAGTAGCCCCTGAGACTGTGGATGCCAGCCCATGGCGGCAAACGGAGGATCACACTCCCAGATAATGATCGCACTTGTATTGATGTGCAGGTTACTAAGGGTTCGGCAATAGACCAGGCCGCTGAATGCGCCGAATTAAGGCGGCAGATTGACATGGTGGAGGCTGACGTCACGCTTGTGAACAAGCGGTTCGAGGAGTCGCAGAGTATGCTTTCCTATATCCACATCTATTTTTGGGAAATTGCAAGAAGGTCGTAATATTAATGTGATGTGATGTAGTTGCAGGCGGAGCTGCTGCCGTTGAGGCCCTGAGGGCGGAGCTTGCCCTAGCCAAGGAACAAGCCCGGATTAGCAATGCGGCTGCTCTAAAGGCAGCCGAAGAATTGAAAGCCGAACAGGCCGCTCGCCTCCGAAGCGAGGAGAAGATAGCCGAGATGGCTGTGGAGCTGAGGGACGCCCCCGGCCGGTATGAGCTTCTTGAAAAGGAGAATCAGACAAAGGCGGCCGACCTGAAGAAGGCGCTGGATTCGGCTAAGGAGACACGCTCTCAGGTTAGAGACGCACGGGAGGAACTTCGACAAGCCGGAGAAATCGCGGCCGGAAATCCTTATTTGTTGCGGATGAAGTTTTTAGATCCAAAGTATGCTCCGTTGGATAAGCTATGGAGCGCCGTAGATGAGTATGCGGACTTGGCGAAGAGTGCGGCTGATGCGACCAAGTTATTCAAGGATCATGAAGATAACAAAATGGAGAGGCTGTTCTGGTCGCAATTTAGTGCTCCAGCGCGCTCCTTACCCTTGAGTGAGAAGATGGCCGCCATAGCCGAGCTCCATAGGCTGTCCAGCCTTGCAATGAGGTCTGTGATAGACCATCTGTGGCCGAAGGAGCCGAAGCCAGACAATTACTTTGGTTTGGTGCAACGATCATTTGGCGCCAGAGCGCAGATCGATGCCATGAAGAGATCGGCGTGCATAGAGGGTGTGCCGATGGCTTTTTCCCGTGTGAAAACATATTGGGCGGATATGGAGGCCACCCGCATTGCAACCCAGGGTCCGGCAGGAAGCCAAGACCCAGCTGAGCACTATTTTGAGTAGGTCATAGAAGGTGCTCATAGAATAGAGGCCCAGTGCTCCAAGAATGTCATGTTTGAGTGACGATTATATTAATTGTAAACAATTATGTGTTTGATTATAGAGGCCGCTTTTATTATACTTTTGCGTGAAAGTATTATAGTGTCTCCTGTGCGGCTGTTTATGTATGCATATAACATGAAAGTTAGCAGTCGTTGGCTTCAGCCCCCACGCACATAATGCGGGGGTGTTCGAGAAAATATGCGTGAACACACTTGATCCAACGTCTTGGTCCGTTAAGGAGGTAATCGCACGTCGAACCAGGCAACCGGACTATATAGCTGTAACACTTTTCACTTAGCCATAGGAGTTTGAAAGGTGGGGCTACTATGTAGCCCATGGTACTTCCGCGAGCGTCAGGATACAGTGCGCGTACTTGACCGGTAGACCGGTCCTTTGTCAATGCGGAGGAATCCTATAGATTCCGATGAGTCCTCGAGTGGTTGACCAGTCTCTCGTTGTATCATCACAATCAGTTTTCGGCTTTCTCTACTGAGGTGCTCATCCGGAATAACCAGGGCACAATCGCAGTAGTTCTCCTTTGGCCGCCTTAGCCGATAGAACAGAACGTAAGGCAGCAAACCCAGGAGCCAGGCTAACCCAACATTTGACCAAAGACATGATTCAGAGCTGATGCATATAAGGCCAAACTCATGATGCCGAACACTCCCGAAGGTATTCGGACTTTATAACATATATTGGGCTGAATAACACCCTTGACCCTGTGATTCCAGGTACGCGCATTGATCTGTCGTGGAAAAAAGCCTAAAACGCTAGTGTCCCTTATAGGTTTATGAAATACCCATGGGATGTTGAGCAACAAGAGACAGTAAAGAAGGTTTACGTAGGGGCTTAATCTAAAGAGAAACCTGTGGGCGGGGCCCTGCTGCACGTCTGCGCCTGTGTCTCTGTTGTGCCGTATCCTGGAAGGGTGTCGCACCGGTAGTGTCTGTAGGAACGATAAAAGTGTGCGAAAAGTTAGTTATGCTCGAGGGATGTTCGAGATCCGGCCTATTAATGAAGCAAGTCGAATTGTGGGCTTTTATTACATGTTTGCAGCCCCTTGTATTATTTATGGGGACACATGTACATCCCCTGGCTCAGGTTTATCCGAGCCATTGTGAAAAATGGTGTATTGGACTCATCTAACCATGTCCGTGGTCTTGACGACCAGTCATGCGTTTCGGTGGGAGAGGCCGCCTAGAGTCCGGCAGAGGGAACTGCCGCATACTGCTCTGTGTTTCTGCTAACCGTGATGACGTCGCGTGGACCGGGCATCTTGAGTTTAAGGCAGGCGTAGTTTGATATTGCGTTAAAGCAAGCGAATGCCGTTCTTCCAAGCAATGCATGATAATCGCTTCTGAAGGGAGCAATGTTGAAGAGTAGGTTCTCGCTTCTGAAGTTGTCGGGAGAACCGAATGCCACTTCTAATACGAGGGAGCCCTAGTAGTGGGCTACTATGCCTGGAATCACTCCATTGAAGGTGGCGTTATTTTGACTTATTCTGGATGGGTCTACCCCCATCTTGCGGATGGTGTCTTTATATATCAGGTTAAGACTACTGCCGCCGTCCATTAGGATGTGAGTAAGATGGTATCCATCAATTATTGGGTCGAGCACCAAGGCAGGCGATCCTCCATGCCGGATACTGGCCGGGTAGTCCCTGTGATCAAAAAGTGATCGGGCAAGTTGCCCAGGGAATGAATTGGGGGGCTACGAACTCTAGTGAGTTGCGTGTACCATGTTTACCGTTTTGACTTCTGGTGGGAATTGTTTCTGGCCCCTGGTGTTTGGCTGGCGAGGCTCATCCTCGTCTTCGCTTGGTGTTCCCTTCCCTTGTGTTCGGTGTTTAACTTGCCGGCCTGCTTGAAAACCCAACATTTTCTGTGGGTATGATTTGCAGGTATGTCGGGAGTGCCATGGATTTGGCACAATCTGTCCAGGACTTTGTTCATGCTGGATGGTTCCTATTTACTGCTTTTAAATGGCTTCTTTCCTTGACTAGGTCAAGAGCCCCTGAATCCGGCATTGACCGCTGGATTGTCCAGACTATCGTTATTTCGACGTTTGTGCTTAGTGTGCCGTGGCTTCCCGTTGCCATCTCGGATTTCGGATGTGCCTGGGTCGCTGGTGCCTCTACGGGCCAACCAGCTGTCCTCGCGCGCACAAAACTAGGTCATGAGGCTTGTGAAGGCTGCCATCGTTCTCGGCTTTTCTTGGCTGAGGTGTCTGGCAAGCCACTCGTCTCAGATATTGTGTTTGAAGGCCGCTAAGGCTTCGGCGTCCGGACAGTCAACGATTTGATTCTTCTTAGTGAGGAATCTGTTCCAAAGTTTGCAGGCTGACTCTCCGGGCTGCTGTATTATGTGACTTAAATCGTCAGCATCTGGAAGCCGGACATAGGTCCCTTGAAAGTTGGCCCTGAAAGCATCCTCAAGTTCCTCCCAGCTTCCAATTGAGTTTTCGGGGAGGCTTTTCAGCCAATGACGAGCTGGTCCTTTTAACTTGAGGGGGAGGTATTTGATGGCGTGGAGGTCATCCCCACGAGCCATGTGTATGTGAAGGATAAAATCTTCAATCGAGACCCCAGGGTCCGTTGTTCCGTTGTATGACTCTATATTCACAGGTTTGAATCCCTGTGGGAATTCATGATCCAGCACCTCGTTCGTGAAGCACAGGGGGTGCAAAGCCCTTCTGTATCTGGCCGTGCCGCGGCATGCTGCCGGCTGTTGTTGTTCCCGGTGTTGATTCTGGACCGGTATTCGACCAGTATGATCGTTGTGGTGACCATAATCCCGCGTCGGAGCATGTCCTCTGGACCCATAGATGGATCTTTCCGCATTGGCCTTTTTGTCCAGGAGCTCTCATAAATCGTGTGGGGTATCGGTGGCTGCTCTATCGCGGCAATGAGGTGGTTGGTACGGCTGAGTAGCCGTATTGTTTTTGGGCCGAACGGGTGTTGTGACTTCATCGTCAAATTCGGGTAGCAGTTTGCGCTTTGGGTAGCTCTTTGTGTGGCGATTATCGCCATGTTTCCCTTCGGTGTCCAGCACCTTATTCCATCTTCGGTTGAGCGTATCCTGCGCGGCCTTAAGCCTTTGCTTATGCTTCTTCAGGCTCCGCGCTATGGCCAGGAGTTTTCTGCGGAGGTTATCTTGTTCTGAATGTTCTTCCGGGATGATGAACGCATCATCAACCGGACTGTTCTCTTCTTTGGAGGTAGCATGATGCGTTCGGCCCTCTGAATTGTGTTCGGGCGTCTGCTCCGGGCTATGTTCGGCATGACCTGGTTTATCCTGCTCTATCGATGGGTCCCTATGGCCATTGTTTCCTTCGAAATCAACCGGAGTGTCATCCTGTTTTGGGTTGTTATCGCTATTTTTACTGTGACTGGACCTAAGGCGGCGCCTACGCCGTCGTTTTTGCTTTTGCCCGGGGGGCTTGTCCTCCGTTGTGTCCTTTTTGTCTACATTGCCTTCTTTGGGGGTGTCCACCATGTAGACGTTGTATGATGAAGTGGTTGTCCAGCGCCTCGTGGGCGGTGGTTCCAGATTGTCCCCTATATCAACGTCCATACCGTCGATGTTATTGGGGTCGGAGTCAAGCATGTCTGTTAGGTCATCGACAGTGGCTATAAAGTGGGTGGTGGGTGGGTTGCGATTTTCTTCATCTTCCGTATCCCACATGGTCCGGACATAGTTCGGCCAGGAGTCTTCTGACAGAGAGAGAGAGAGACTTTAATGAATTTAGCACGTCTCCGAAGGGTGAGTGCTAAAAGATATCCGCGGCGGCGAATTCCATAACTGGAGCCCAGTTAGATTCAACGGGCTCGGATACGCACGGTCCGGAACACACGACCGGAGGCGAGTCCGGGGGTCCGGAGATACAGATCCCTTTAGGAGAGGAGTTTGTGTTCGGCTCCAAAACCGATGGGTGTGCGGCCTTCGGGGCGGGGTCCATCCACCCATCCTGAGAAGACACAACCTGCTCTGGAGCAAAGTCCGGAGCTATAGCAGGTACGATGTTCCAAATACTGTCCGACTGCAGATCTAGGTCATGCACGTCACGATTGTTTGGCGCTCCTGACACGGGCCCGAATCCGTCGAAGATCAAGTCTCCGCGGATGTCGGCGGTGTAGTTTAGGTTTCCAAACCTGACTTGATGGCCAGGGGCGTAGCTATTGATCTGCTCCAGATGGCCAAGCGAGTTGGCCCGCAGTACGAAGCTGCCGAACACGAAGATCTGTCCGAGGAGAAACGTCTCACCCAGGACAGCGTGGTTGAAGGTTGGAGAAGCCATATAGCCTTGTAGCGACGACACAGAGGAACTCTCAATGAAAGCACCAATGTCGGTGTCAAAACTGGCGGATCTCGAGTAGGGGTTCCCGAACTGTGTGTCTAAGGCTAATGGTAACAGGAGGCTGGGGACATGATGTTTACCCAGGTCCGGGCCCTCTCGATGGAGGTAATACCCTACTTCCTGCTTGATTAATCTTGATGATATGAGTATTACAAGAGTTGATCTACCACGAGATCAAAGAGGCCAAATCCTAGAAGCTAGCCTATGGTATCATTGTTGTTGTCCTACAGACTAAACCCTCCAGTTTATATAGACACCGGAGGGGGCTAGGGTTACACAGAGTCGGTTTATAGAGGAGGAGATCTACATCCGAATCGCCAAACTTGCCTTCCACGCCAAGGAGAGTCCCATCCGGACACGGGACGAAGTCTTCTGTCTTGAATCTTCATAGTCCAACAGTCCGGCCAAAGCATATAGTCCGGCTGCCCGGATACCCCCTTATCCAGGACTCCCTCAGCCATCTCGTCTTTTTGAGCAGGACACAAACCTTAGCAAAACTTGAAGAAGCACCTAAAAACGAAGCCCTACCGCCGGCAAGGGCCAGGATCCACCGCGCACGCATGACCCTAAGGCAACAAGAGACGTGGGAGATCGGCGGTGCCGCAGACAGGAGGCGGAAACCCTAACCGCCTTTTCTGGGAGGAGGGACAAAGGAAAGAGACTAATTGACTTGGTGAGTAGTTCAATCTGGGAAGAGGTTGACCAGCTAAGCGACGGGCATCTGTGTGATTTGGGGAGAACATCTGATGTGATGAAAATGCACTGAGGGCGTGTTTGGTTGCCGTTTGGTACAGTACCTGCATTGCATACACTTCTCCACCCAACCTGGCTATGCAAATGCAGCCTCAAATGCACCATATGCATGTTGTTTGGTTGCGTGCATGCCCTCTTACCTGCATGGGCTGAACCACACTGCCTAGTGTTTGGTTGCCTGCATGTTAGTCCACAAACCCAAGGCATGGTGTTTGGTTGTATGCAAGGCTTGCTGTGTGGTAACCTCTTTAGCTAGTTGGTGAGGTTACCACCACACTTCGGCAGCACACATCATAAGCACAACAAAGTATAAACAGAGCATCAACTAGATAATTCAGATATAAGCAGTATACGACAGTTCATAACAGTTCTACACATAAACCATAGCAGACTCGATAGTACTTAGGGAGGCCCCGACCCTACTCCTTGGCGGCGAAGGCTTCGTCGTGCTTCCCACACTTGTTGACGACCTCAATGCCATCATCGTCGAAGATGATGACCTTGAGGGTGTCGGGAGTGAGGAGCTTGAATGTCACCATGTAGCCGATCTTGATCTGATGAACGACTGCGTAGGTGACCCAACCCTGATCCAGGGTCACCCTGCTGTTCATCAGCTTGACCGTCACCTTCCAGGAGCAGCCGGTGTTGTTCCTGAGCTTGAACTCCGTCGGCACCGCCATAAAGTGCCTGGTGAAGTCCAGGGGCATGGGGATGCACTCAAGCTTCGGTGCAAGGATGACCTTCCAGAAGTGAGTTGGGCCATCCTCCTGATGGTAGTGGCTGTAGTTGCGGCGCTTGTTGCTGGGGGGATCCTCCATGCCCTCGTCGTCGCCACCCTCAGGCATCTTCGGGTCTTCCTCGGCGGTGGGCGGCAGCTCAACCTCGTTAGGCATTGGGTGAAGGGGCTGCTTGCCCTTGCTGTCAACGGCCGGGAGCACCTCCGTGCCCATCTCAGTGCTATCCTCGATCTACACACAATTCATGGAGTCAGGCATTGCACAGAGTTCATGGCTAATTCAAGAGCTTGTAGTTAAAACGACATGACTGTCACTCTTCTCCTCCTCTCCACCCCTTATATTTACTCACCCTGCTCACCACTATTTACCCATCCCCTCTCTTCTCTCATTGTCAACCTTCCTCCTCCCCATCACCATGAGCTCTAGCTCCAGCTCCAACGGCAACTCCTTCCCTTGGGGTATTGGCTGGAGGGCCTTCTTCCTCGGGTGGACGGCTGGTGACCGGACCAAGTTCGAGAACACCATGGAGGTCTGCTCGAACTTCGGCTCCATGTCGGACATGCAAAACGAATCCAATGTCGTGCTCATGAAGGCCACTCAAGATGAGCTGAAGATGCTGATTCCTGACCCAGCAAAGGGCACAATGGTAGTTACATCCTTCGCTGGGCCATGAATCAGGCCATCTCCGACGACCCTAAATAGAGGAAGAAGTGGCGCAAGTACAAGACCTACTGATACGTCCATTTTGCATCATGCTTTTATATCAATATTTATTGCATTATGGGCTGTCATTACACTTTATATCTCAATATTTATGTCTATTCTCTCTTATTTTACAAGGTTTACCATGAAGAGGGGGAATGCCGACAGCTGGAATTCTGGCTGGAAAAGGAGCAAACGTTGGAAACCTATTCTGCACAACTCCAAAAGTCCTGAAACCCCACGAAACAACTTTTTGGATTTATTAAGAATTTATGAGCAAAAGAAATAGGCCAGGGGGGCCACACCCTGTCCAGGAGACAGGGGGGCGCGCCCCCTATCTCCTGGGCCCCCTGGTGGGCCTCCGGCGTCCATCTTCTGCTATAACATCACTTTTACCCTGGAAAAAATCGTGGGCAAGCTTACGGGACAAAACTCCGCCGCCACGAGGCGGAACCTTGGCGGAATCAATCTAGGGCTCTGGCGGAGCTGTTCTGTCGGGGACACTTCCCTCCGGGAGGGGGAAATCATCACCAACATCATCACCAATGATCCTCTCATCGGGAGGGGGTCAATCTCCATCAACATCTTCACGAGCACCATCTCCTCTCAAACCCTAGTTCATCTCTTGTATCCAATCTTGTATCCAAACCACAAATTGGTACCTGTGGGTTGCTAGTAGTGTTAATTACTCCTTGTAGTTGATACTTATTGGTTTACTTGGTGGAAAATCATATGTCCAGATCGTTAATGCATATTATTACACCTCTGATTATGAACATGATTATGCTTTGTGAGTAGTTACTTTAGTTCCTGAGGACATGGGTGAAGTCTTGCTATTAGTAGTCATGTGAATTTCGTATTCGTTCGATATTTTGATGAGATGTTTGTTGTCTTTCCTCTAGTGGTGTTATGTGAACGTCGACTACATGACACTTCACCATTATTTGGGCCTAGAGGAAGGCATAGGGAAGTAATATGTAGATGATGGGTTGCTAGAGTGACAGAAGTTTAAACCCTAGTTTATGTGTTGCTTCATTAGGGGTTCATATGGGCCCATATGTTTAATGTTGTGGTTAGGTTTACCTTAATACTCCTTTTTGCAGTTGCGGATGCTTGTAATAGGGGTTAATCATAAGTGGGATGCTTGTCCAAGTTAGGACAGTACCCAAGTGCCGGTCCACCCACATATCAAATTATCAAAGTACCGAACGCGAATCATATGAGCGTGATGAAAACTAGCTTGACGATAATTCCCAATGTGTCCTCGGGAGCTCCTTTATTATTATTAGAATTTGTCCAGGCTTATCCTTTGCTACATAAAGGATTAGGCCACCTTGCTGCACCTTATTTACTTTGTTTACTTGTTACTCGTTACTATTTATCCTATCACAAAACTATCTATCACCTACTATTTCAGTGCTTGCAGAGAATACCTTACTGAAAACCGCTTATCATTTCCTTATGCTCCTCGCTGGGTTCGACGCTCTTACTTATCGAAAGGACTACGATAGATCCCCTACACTTGTGGGTCATCAAGACTCTTTTCTGGCGCCGTTGCCGGGGAGTGTAGTGCTTCTGGTGAGTGGAACTTGGTAAGGAAACATTTATTTAGTGTGCTGAAATTTTCTGTTACTTGTCACTATGGAAACTAACCCTTTGAAGGGCTTGTTCGGGGTATCTTCACCCCAACCAGAAGAGCAAAGAGATGCTCCTCAACCTACTGAACCTTATGAAAATATTCACTTTGAGATTCCTTCGGGTATGATAGAAAAACTGCTAGGTAATCCTTTTGTAGGAGACGGAACATTGCATCGCGATTTACACCTTATCTTTGTGGATGAAGTTTGTGGATTATTTAAGCTTGCAGGTATCCCCAATGATGTTGTCAAAAGGAAGGTCTTCCCTTTATCTTTGAAGGGAGATGCAATGACATGGTATAGGCTATGTGATGATACGAGATTTTGGAATTATAATCGACTGAAGTTGGAATTCACCAGAAGTTCTATCCTATGCATCTTATTCATCGTGATCGTAATTACATATATAATTTATGGCCTCGCGAAGGAGAAAGCATCGCTCAAGCTTGGGGGAGGCTTAAATCCATGTTATATTCATGCCGCAATCATGAGCTCTCTCGGGAAATGATTATTCAGAATTTTTATGCTCGGCTTTCTCTTGATAATTGCAACCTGCTCGATACTTCCTGTGTTGGTTCCTATATGCTGAAGACTATTGATTTCAAATGGGACTTATTGGAAAGAATTAAACGCAACTCTGAAGATTGGGGTTCCGACGATGGTAAGGAGTCAGGTATGACACCTAAGTTCGATTGTGTTAAATCTTTTATGGATACCAATGCTTTCCGTGGATTTAGCTCTAAGTATGGACTTGACTCTGAGATAGTAGCTACTTTTTGTGAAACTTTTGCTACTCACGTTGATCTCCCTAAAGAGAAGTGGTTTAAATATAATTCTCCTGTTGAAGTGAAAGTAGTTGCACCTATTACAGTCGAAGAAAAGACTATTACATATAGTGATCCTATTATTCCTACTGCTTATGTCGAAAAACCTCCTTTTCCTGTTAGGATAAAAGATCATGTTAAAGCTTCGGCTGTTGTTCGTAAGAGTAATACTAGGACTTATATACCTCCTAAGCAAATTAATGTTGACCCTGGTATTGTTATAATTAAAGATCTCTTGGATGAAGACTTAGATGGGCATGTTATCTCTTTCGTGGGTGAAACTGCTAATATTGCTAGACCCGATACTAAGACCCGTAGACCTGTTGTAGGCACGCCTGTTATTTCTGTTAAAATAGGAGATCATTGTTATCATGGCTTATGTGATATGGGGGCTAGTGCTAATGCGATACCTTATGATCTTTATAAAGAAATTATGCACGATATTGCACCTGTTGAATTAGAGGACATTGATGTTACTATTAAGCTTGCTAATAGGGACACCATCAAACCTATTGGGATTGTTAGAGATGTTGAAGTCTTGTGTGGAAAGATTAAATACCCTGCTAATTTCCTTGTTCTTGCTTCCCCACAAGATAATTTTTGTCCCATTATTTTTGGTAGACCTTTCTTGAATACTGCTGGTGCTAAGATTGATTGTGAAAAGAATATTGTCACTGTTGGCATAGATGGTATGTCTCATGAGTTTAATTTCGCTAAGTTTAGTAGACAACCTCTTGAAAGGGAACCACCTAGTAAGGACGAAATTATTGGTCTTGCTTCCATTGTTGTTCCCCCAACTGATCCGTTAGAACAATATTTGTTAGACCATGAAAATGATATGTTTATGAAGGAAAGGGAAGAAATAGACGAAGTGTTCCTTAAACAAGAACCTATGCTAAAACATAACCTTCCCGTTGAAATTCTTGGGAATCCCCCTCCACCCAAGGGTGATCCTGTGTTCGAACTCAAACCCTTACCTGATAATCTCAAGTATGCTTATCTTGATGAAAAAGAAATATATCATGTTATTATTAGTGCTAACCTTTCAGACAAAGAAGAAAAAAGATTATTGAAAACTCTGAAGAAGCACCGAGCTGCTATTGGATATACTCTGGATGATCTTATGGGCATTAGTCCCACATTATGTCAACACAAAATTTCAGTGGAGAAAGATGCCAAACCAGTTAGAGATCCTCAAAGATGATTAAACCCCCAAAATGAAGGAAGTGGTAAGAAAGGAGATTCTAAAACTCCTTGAGGCAGGTATTATTTATCCCGTTGCTGATAGTGAATGGGTAAGCCCTGTCCATTGTGTCCCTAAAAAGGGAGGTATTACCGTTGTTCCTAATGATAAAGATGAATTGATCCTGCAAAGAATTATTACAGGCTATAGGATGGTAATTGATTTCCGTAAGTTAAATAAAGCCACTAAGAAAGATCATTACCCTTTACCTTTTATTGATCAAATGCTAGAAAGTCTATCCAAACACACACATTTTTGCTTTCTAGATGGTTATTCTGGCTTCTCTCAAATACCTATGTCCGCGCAGGATCAATCTAAAACTACTTTTACTTGCCCTTTTGGTACTTTTGCTTATAGACGTATGCCTTTTGGTTTATGTAATGCACCTGCTACCTTTCAAAGATGCATGATGGCTATATTTTCTGATTTTTGTGAAAAGATTTGTGAGGTATTCATGGATGACTTCTCCGTCTATGGATCCTCCTTTGATGATTGTTTGAGAAACCTTGATTGAGTTTTGCAGAGATGCGAACACACTAGTCTTGTCCTGAATTGGGAAAAGTGTCGCTTTATGGTTAATGAAGGTATTGTCTTGGGGCACAAGATCTCCGAGAGAGGTATTGAAGTTGATAAAGCCAAAGTTGATGCTATTGAAAAGATGCCATGTCCCAAGGACATAAAAGGTATAAGAAGTTTCCTTGGTCATGCCGGTTTTTATAGGAGGTTCATTAAGGACTTTTCTAAAATCTCTAGGCCTCTGACTAATTTATTGCAAAAAGATATTCCTTTTGTCGTTGATGATGATTGTGTAGAAGCATTTGAAACATCTAAGAAAGCTTTGATCACTGCACCTATTGTTCAGCCACCTGATTGGAACTTACCTTTTGAAATTATGTGCGATGCTAGTGATTATGCTGTAGGTGTTGTTTTAGGGCAAAGAGTCGATAAGAAATTGAATGTTATCCAGTATGCTAGTAAGACTCTTGATACTGCCCAAAGAAATTATGATACTACTGAAAAAGATTTCTTAGCAGTTGTGTTTGCATGTGATAAGTTTAGACCTTATATTGTTTATTCCAAAGTTACTATTCATACTGATCATGCTGCTATTAAATATCTCATGGAAAAGAAATATGCTAAGCCTAGACTCATTAGATGGGTTCTCTTGCTCCAAGAATTTGACTTGCATATTATTGATAAAAAGGGAGCTGAGAACCCCGTTGCAGACAACTTGTCTAGGTTAGAGAATGTTCTTGATGACCCACTGCCTATTATTGATAGTTTTCTTGATGAACAATTAGCGGTTGTCAATGCTTCTCGTACTGCTCCTTGGTATTCCGATTATGCTAATTACATTGTTGCTAAATATATACCGCCTAGTTTCACATACTAGCAAAAGAAAAGGTTCTTTTATGATTTAAGACATTACTTTTGGGATGATCCACACCTTTATAAAGAAGGAGTAGATGGTACTATTAGATGTTGTGTGCCTGAGCATGAACAGGAGCAAATCCTATGCAAGTGTCACTCTGAATCTTATGGAGGACACCACGCTGGAGATAGAACTGCACACAAGGTACTACAATCTGGTTTTTATTGGCCTACTCTCTTCAAAGATTCTCGTAAGTTTGTCTTACCTTGTGATGAATGTCAAAGAATAGGCAACATTAGTAGACGTCAAGAAATGCCTATGAATTATTCTCTTGTTATTGAACCGTTTGATGTTTGGGGATTTGATTATATGGGACCTTTTCCTGCCTCCAACGGTTATACACATATTTTAGTTGCTGTTGATTACGTTACTAAATGGGTAGAAGCTATTCCAACTAGTAGTGCTGATCATAACACTTCTATTAAAATGCTTAAAGAAGTTATTTTTCCGAGGTTTGGAGTCCCCAGATATCTTATGACTGATGGTGGTTCACACTTTATTCATGGTTCTTTCCGTAAGATGCTTGCTAAGTATGATGTCAATCATAGAATCGCATCTCCTTATCACCCGCAGTCTAGTGGTCAAGTAGACTTGAGAAATAGAGAGCTCAAATTAATTTTGCAAAAGGTTGTGAATAGATCTAGAAAGAATTGGTCTAGAAAACTTGATGATGCATTATGGGCCTATAGGACTGCATACAAAAATCCTATGGGTATATCTCCATATAAGATGGTTTATGAAAAAGCATGTCATTTACCTCTTGAACTTGAACATAAAGCATATTGGGCTATTAAAGAGCTCAATTATGACTTCAAACTTGCCGGTGAGAAGAGGTTGTTTGATATTAGCTCACTTGATGAATGGAGAACCCAAGCATATGAGAATGCCAAGCTCTTCAAAGAAAAGGTCAAACGCTGGCATGATAAGAGGATACAAAAGCGTGAGTTTAACGTAGGAGATTATGTGTTATTATTCAACACTCGTTTAAGATTTTTTTGCAGGAAAACTTCTCCCAAAATGGGAAGGTCCCTACGTTATCGAGGAGGTCTATCGTTCCGGTGCTATAAAGATTAACAACTTCGAAGGCACAAATCCGAGGGTGGTTAAGGGTCAAAGAATCAAGCATTATATTTCAGGTAATCCTATCAATGTTGAAACTAATGTTATTGAAACCATAACCCCAGAGGAATACATAAGAGACACTTTCCAGAACGTTCCAGACTCCGAAAAGGCATAGGTACGTGGTACGGTAAGTACACCGACTCCAAAAACAACTCTAATGGCAATTTTTATAAGTTTTGGATTATTTAAGAATTTTAGGAAGAAAGAAGTAGTCCGAAGGGGACACGAGGCACCCACGAGAGAGGAGCCCCCCCCTATAGGGCGCGCCCCCTGTCTCGTGGGCACCTCGTGCGCCTCTCGGACTCCGTTTTCTTGTATGTTACGTATTTTGGTCGGTAAAAATTCATTATATATACTCCCGAAGGTTTTGACCACCGTATCACGCAAATATCCTATGTTTTCATTTCGAGCTGTTCCTGTTGCAGATTTAGAGCACCATGACTTCTCCCTCCTACAACAACGAAGACAAGGATGCCTGGCTATTGAATATAGAGTTGAAAAGAGAGGAACGGAAGAGATCAACAAGGGTGAAGGGATCAAGAAGGCCATGGAGGTTCAAGCTCCGGTGGTGAAAGAAGAAAACATCCCTCACCCTTTACCTAACCTTTTCACTCCAACAGAGATTGAAGCTTTCAAGATGATTGAGTTAGCCCGCATACAAAACAAGTATCTCACACAGGAGAATATTTTGTTGAAGGATCATATTGCTGGGCTCAAGGGCATTATCCGCAAGTTGGAGGAGCTTTTATGCTCGATGTGCGATTATCCACCGTCATCATCACCACCACCATCACCTCCGAGGAAATAATTACATGGGTATGGGCACTCCCCTTGGCAACCGCCAAGCTTGGGGGAGGTGCCCCGGTATCGTATCGCCCTCACACTCCTATCTTTACCGCTTTATTTCGTTCGATCCTTTTAGTAGTATCTTGATCTAGTAGATTGAAGTTTTGATATCAAGTAGTTTTGAGTTTTTCTTTGTGATCTCTTTATGTAAGCGAGTCCGTGTGCTATCTATAATAAAGATTAGTGTTGAGTCAAGGGCTTTGCTATGTTGCTATGATCTTGAGAAAGTAGAAAGAACAAAAGAGTTCATATTGATCTTATGGATAATGATAACTTCACACATAGAAAGTATGAGGCATAAAAGTTGTTGAGAGTTGATGAACGTAGCCTTGGTCATCATTGCAATTAATAGGAAGTGATAAGGAAAGAGGGGTTCACATATAGATATATTATCCTGGACATCTTTTATGATTGTGAAGCGCTCATTAAGTATAACATGCTAAAAGAGTTGATGTTGGACAAGGAAGACAACGTAATGGTTTATGTTTTCCAACATTTCAGTTAAAGTATATTGTCATTGACCTTCCAAACATGTTGAGCTTGCCTTTCCCCCTCTTGCTAGCCAAAATTTCTTGCACCAAGTAGAGATACTACTTGTGCTTCCAAATATCCTCAAACCCAGTTTTGCCATGAGAGTACATCATACCTACCTATGGATTGAGTAAGATCCTTCAAGTAAGTTGTCATCGGTGCAAGCAATAAAAATTGCTCCCTAAATATGTATGACTTATTAGTGCAGAGAAAATAAGCTTTGTACGAACTTGTTGTGGAAGTAATAAAAGCGACGGATTGCATAATAAAGGTCCACATACAAGGGGCAATATAAAGTGACGTTCTTTTACATTAAGATTTTGTGTATCAACCCTAAACTTGCATGACAACCTCTGCTTCCCTCTGCGAAGGGCCTATATTTTATTTTATGTTTTTGCTTTATGCTTGAGTCAAGGTGATCCTCACCTTTCCACTTTTTCATTTTATCCTTTGGCAAGCTCCTCGTGTTTGAAAGATCATGATACATATATCCAATTGGATGTAAGTTGGCATAGGATATTATTGTTGACATCACCTAAAGGTAAATACATTGGGAGGCAACACAATAAGCCCCTATCTTTCTCAAGTGGCCGGCTGAAACTCTATAACCACAAGTTTTGAGTGAGTGTTAACAATTATAGGAGACTACGAGATAGTTGAGCATGTGAGCTTGCTGAAAACCTTTGTTATTGACTCTTTCTGATGTTACGATAAATTGCAATTGCTTCAATGACTGAGATTATAGTTTGTTAGTTCCTAATGAAGTTTATGAACCATACTTGACATTGTGAATTGCATATTACTTGAGCATAAGAAATCATATGACAAAATCTATATATGTTGCTGTTATTAGAATGATCATGATGCCCTCATGTCCGTATTTTATTTTTATCGACACCTCTATCTCTAAACATGTGGACATATTTCTCGATCTCGGTTTCCGCTTGAGGACAAGCGAGGTCTAAGCTTGGGGGAGTTGATACGTCCATTTTTCATCATGCTTTTATATCAATATTTATTGCATTATGGGCTGTCATTACACTTTATATCTCAATATTTATGGCTATTCTCTCTTATTTTACAAGGTTTACCATGAAGAGGGGGAATGCCGGCAGCTGGAATTCTGGCTGGAAAAGGAGCAAACGTTGGAAACCTATTCTGCACAACTCCAAAAGTCCTGAAACCCCGCGAAACAACTTTTGGATTTATTAAGAATTTATGAGCGAAAGAAATAGGCCAGGGGGCCCACACCCTGTCCAGGAGACAGGGGGCGCGCCCCCTATCTCCTGGGCCCCCTGGTGGGCCTCTGACGTCCATCTTCTACTATAACATCACTTTTACCCTAGAAAATCATGGGCAAGCTTACGGGACAAAACTCCGCCACCACGAGGCGGAACCTTGGCGGAATCAATCTAGGGCTCTGGCGGAGCTGTTCTGCCGGGGACACTTCCCTCCGGGAGGGGGAAATCATCACCAACGTCGTCACCAATGATCCTCTCATCGGGAGGGGGTCAATCTCCATGAACATCTTCACTAGCACCATCTCCTGTCAAACCCTAGTTCATCTCTTGTATCCAATCTTGTATCCAAAACCACAAATTGGTACCTGTGGGTTGCTAGTAGTGTTGATTACTCCTTGTAGTTGATACTTATTGGTTTACTTGGTGGAAGATCATATGTTCAGATCCTTAATGCATATTATTACACCTCTGATTATGAACATGATTATGCTTTGTGAGTAGTTACTTTAGTTCCTGAGGACATGGGTGAAGTCTTGCTATTAGTAGTCATGTGAATTTGGTATTCGTTCGATATTTTGATGAGATGTATGTTGTCTTTCCTCTAGTGGTGTTATGTGAACGTCGACTACATGACACTTCATCATTATTTGGGCCTAGAGGAAGGCATAGGGAAGTAATAAGTAGATGATGGGTTGCTAGAGTGACAGAAGCTTAAACCCTAGTTTATGCGTTGCTTCGTTAGGGGTTCATATGGGCCCATATGTTTAATGTTGTGGTTAGGTTTACCTTAATACTCCTTTTTGTAGTTGCGGATGCTGGCAATAGGGGTTAATCATAAGTGGGTGCTTGTCCAAGTTAGGGCAGTACCCAAGTGCCGGTCCACCCACATATCAAATTATCAAAGTACCGAACGTGAATCATATGAGCGTGATGAAAACTAGCTTGACGATAATTCCCAATGTGTCCTCAGGAGCTCCTTTATTATTATTAGAATTTGTCCAGGCTTATCCTTTGATACATAAAGGATTAGGCCACCTTGATGCACCTTATTTACTTTGTTTACTTGTTACTCATTACTATTTATCCTATCACAAAACTATCTATCACCTACTATTTCAGTGCTTGCAGAGAAAACCTTACTGAAAACCGCTTATCATTTCCTTCTGCTCCTCGTTGGGTTTGACACTCTGACTTATTGAAAGGACTACGATAGATCCCCTACACTTGTGGGTCATCACCTACTTTGCTCCAAATGACCGCTGTGCCGCAGTATTACTGGGAGACGGGTATCGCGCCGCCGGCTGATGTCTACTACACAACCTTCTTCTTGTAGACGTTGTTGGGCCTCCAAGTGCAGAGGTTTGTAGGACAGTAGCAAATTTCCCTCAAGTCGATGACCTAACGTTTATCAATCCATGGAAGGCATAGGTTGAAGATGGTCTCTCTCAAGCAACCCTGCAACCAAATAACAAAGAGTCTCTTGTGTCCCCAACACACCCAATACAATGGTAAATTGTATAGGTGCACAAGTTCGGCGAAGAGATGGTGATACAAGTGCAATATGGATGGTAGATATAGGTATTTTTAATCTAAAAATATAAAAACAGCAAGGTAACAAGAGGTAAAAGTGAGCGTAAACGGTATTGCAATGGTAGGAAACAAGGCCTAGGGCTCATACTTTCACTAGTGCAGGTTCTCTCAACAATAATAACATAACTGGATCATATAACTATCCCTTAACATGCAACAAAGAGTCACTCCAAAGCCACTAATAGCGGAGAACAAACAAAGAGATTATGGTAGGGTACGAAACCACCTCAAAGTTATCCTTTCCGCTCGATCTATTCAAGAGTCTGTAGTAAAATAACACGAAGCTATTCTTTCCGTTCAATCTATCATAGAGTTCATACTAGAATAACACCTTAAGACACAAATCAACCAAAACCCTAATGTCACCTAGATACTCCATTGTCACCTCAAGTATCCGTGGGCTTGATTATACGATATGCATCACACAATCTCGGATTCATCTATTCAAACAACACAAAGTACTTCAAAGAGTGCCCCAAAGTCTCTACCGGAGAGTCAAGATGAAAACGTGTGCCAACCCCTATGCATACGTTCATGGGCAGAACCCGCAAGTTGATCACCAAAACATACATCAAGTGTATCACATGATATCCCTTCACCATAGATAAACACGACAAGACATACATCAAGTGTTCCCAAATCCTTAAAGACCCAATCCGATAAGATAACTTCAAAGGGAAAACTCAATCCATTACAAGAGAGTAGAGGGGGAGAAACATCGTAAGATCCAACTATAATAGCAAAGCTCGCGATACATCAAGATCGTGCCATAGAGAGAACACGAGAGAGAGAGAGAGAGAGAGAGAGAGAGAGAGAGAGAGAGAGAGAGAGAGATCAAACACATAGCTACTGGTACATACCCTCAGCCCCGAGGGTGAACTACTCCATCCTCGTCATGGAGAGCGCCGGGATGATGAAGATGGTCACCGGTGAGGGATCCCCCCTCCGGCAGGGTGCCAGAACAGGCTCCCAAGAGGTTTTTGGTGGCTACAGAGGCTTGCGGCAGCGGAACTCCCGATCTATTGTTTGCTTCGATGTTTTTAGGGTATATGGGAATATATAGGCGAAAGAAGTCAGTCGGGGGAGCCTCAAGGGGCCCACGAGACAGGGGGGGGGCATGCCCCCCACCCTCTGGCCACCTCGAGGCTTCCTTGACTTCAACTCCAAGTCTCCTGGATTGCTTCCGTTCCAAAAATAATGCTCCCGAAGGTTTCGTTCCGTTTGAAGTCCGTTTGATATTCCTTTTCTTCGAAACACTGAAATAGGCAAGAAAACAACAATATGGGCTGGGCCTCCGGTTAATAGGTTAGTCCCAAAAATAATATATAATTGTATAATAAAGCCCATAAACATCCAAAACAAATAATAATATAGCATGAATGCTTCATAAATTATAGATACGTTGGAGACGTATCAACATCCCCAAGCTTAATTCCTGCTCGTCCTCGAGTAGGTAAATGATAAAAGAATTTATGAAGTGTGAATGCTAGCAGGTGCACAAGTTTGATCAATGATAATTTCAATCACCTTTTCTAGCATGATTATATGTCATAACAATAGTTCATCTCATAAAACTTCTCAAGATCAAGTAACAAGCTATTCACATGTTAAAGCATAGACCATAAACTTTCTTGAAAACTAGCAAACTTCATTCTCAGTCATCATACAATTACAATTCATCTTATTTTCAGGAAGGGTCTATGTCAGAGCTTTGATTTAGAAAACTCCACATACTCAACTATCATATACTTCTACAATGGCTAACACTCACGCAATACTTATGGTTATGGAGTTTTAATCGGACACTGAGAAAGATAGGGGCTTATAATTTCACCTCCCAACGTATTCACCTTTGGGTGATGTCAACAATAACAGTTCATGCTAACTTACATTCAATTGGATATATATACAACACGAGGTGCTTGCCGATGGATAAAATGAAAAAGGGAAAGGTGAAGATCACCTTGACTCTTGCATAAAGTAAAAGACATAAAGTAAAAGATAGGCCCTTCGCAGAGGGAAGCAGAGGTTGTCATGTGCTTTTAGGGTTGGATGCGCAAAATCTTAATGCAAAAGAACGTCACTTTATATTGGCACTTGTGATATGAACCTTTATTATGCAGTCCATCGCTTTTATTACTTCCATATCACACGATCGTATAAAGCTTATTTTCTCCGCACTAATAAGTCATACATATTTAGAGAGCAATTTTTATTGCTTGCAACATGACAACTTACTTGAAGGATCTTACTCAATCGATATGTAGTTATGGTGGACTCTCATGGCAAAAACTGGGTTTAAGGATATTTGGAAGCACAAGTAGTATCTCTACTTGGTGCAAGGAATTTGGCTAGCACGAGGGGGAAAGACAAGCTCAACATGTTTGGATGATCCAAGACAATATACTTTAACTGAGATGTGAGAAAATATAACCCATTACGTTGTCTTCCTTGTCCAACATCTACTCTTTTAGCATGCCATACTTTAATGAGTGCTCACAATTATAAAAGATGTCCAAGATAGTATATTTATATGTGAAATTTCTCTTCCTTTAGTATTCTTTCATGAATTGTTCAAATGACCAATACAATGCTTGCTAACCTTCAATAAATTTACAACCTCTACTTCTTAGATGTGAAGTCATTACTCCCCATGGGATAAGCAAATGAAACATATATAATCTCAGATTTATGACATTCAACTCATTCAACCATTTACTCATAGGATATAAGTGAAGCACACAAGTAAATGACAAACTACTCCAAAAGATATAAGTGAAGATCAATGAGTAGTTAAGTAAATATGTAACTATGTGAAGACTCTCTCTCATTTAAGAATTTCAGATCTTGGTATTTTATTCAAACAACAAGAAAATCAAAATAAAATGACATTGCAAGGATAGCACGACTTATGTGAAGAAGCAAAAACATAGGCTCAACCGATACTAACCGATAATTGTTGAAGAGGAAAGGTGGGATGCCTACCGGGGCATCCCCAAGCTTGGATGCTTGAGACTTCTTGAAATATTATCTTGGGGTGCCTTGGGAATCCCCAAGCTTGAGCTTTTGTGTCTCCTTAATTTCTTTTATATCTCGGTTTCCTACATCTCGAAAGCTTCATCCACACCAAACTCAACAAGCACTCGTGAGATAAGTTAGTATAAACCAATGCAAAAACCTTATCATTTTCTACTGTAAAAAATCACAAAAAATATTATTCAACATTGAATACTAAATGTCTCTGCATATTTAATACTCCTATCCTCAAATAGAGTCATTAAACAAGCAAACATATGTAAACAATGCAAACATAACAGCAATCTGCCAAAACAGTATAGTCTATAAAGAATGCAAGATTCATCATACTTCCCTAACTCCAAAAATTATGAGAAAAATAATAAGCTGTAGAAGATTTATCATAGCTCATTATCAAAAAAGTTTCAACATTATATCATTCTCTGAATTTTCTAGGGATTTTTTTGCAACAGTGGTAAACTTTCTGTTTTCAAACAGCAACATGTATACTTGCAAAATAAGCATGGTAAAAGCTATCCTTGACATTTTTATTGAAAATATAGATGCAAAACATTATTCTAAATAACAGCAAGCAAATACTAACAAAATAAAATGACGCTCCAAGCAAAACACATATCATGTGGTGAATAAAAATATAGCTCCAAGTAAAGTTACCGATGAACGAAGACGAAAGAGGGGATGCCATCTGGGGCATCCCTAAGCTTAGGCTCTTGCCACTCCTTATTCCATAGTCCATCGAATCTTTACCCAAAACTTGAAAACTTCACAACACAAAACTCAACAGAAAAACTCGTAAGCTCCGTTAGTATAAGAAAATAAAACCACCACTTAGGTACTGTAGTGAACTCATTATAAATTCATATTGGTGTAATATCTATTGTATTCCAACTTCTCTATGGTTCATACCCTCCGATACTACTCATAGACTGATCAAAATAAGCAAACAACACATAGAAAACAAAATCTGTCAAAAACAGAACAGTCTGTAGTAATCTGTATCAAACGTATACTTCTGGAACTCCAAAATTCCTACCAAATTAGGAAGTCCTAAGTAATTTGTGTACCAATCCATATAAAAAATAATCAGATCAGAAAAACGTTTCTGTGAATTATCAAAACTAATTTACTGGGTGCAAAAGTTTCTGATTTTCAGCAGGATCAACACAACTATCACCATAAGCTATCCTAAAGGTCTTACTTGGCACTTTTTTGAAACAAAATCTATAAAACATGATTACTACAGTAGCATAACCATGTGGACACACAAAAACAGTAAGGGTAAATATTGGGTTGTCTCCCAACAAGCGCTTTTCTTTAATGCCTTTCTAGCTAGGCATGATGATGACAATGATGCTCACATAAAAGATAAGAATTAAAACATAAAGAGAGCATCATGAAGCATATGACTAGCACATTTATGTCTAACCCACTTCCTATGCATAGGGATTTTGTGAGCAAACAACTTATGGGAACAATAATCAACAAGCATAGGAAGGTAAAACAAGCAAAACTTCAAAATTTTAAGCACATAGAGGGGAAACTTGATATTATTGCAATTCCTACAAGCATATGTTCCTCCCTCATAATAATTTTCAGTAGCATCATGAATGAATTAAACAATATAACCAGAACCTAAAGCATTATTTTCATGATCTACTTGCATAGAAAATTTACTACTCTCCACATAAGCAAAATTCTTCTCATTCGGAATAGTGCGAGTATCATAAGAGACTGGAATACTAAAAATTGTTTCCACATTAAAAGAGTAATGTTCAGAAAAAGGGTAATCATAATCATGACAAGTTTTATAAATATAATCATCACTTCTTTTTATAGCATAAGTTTCATCACAATAATCATCATAAGTAGCAACTTTGTTCTCATCATAATCGATTGAAACCTCTTCCAAGATAGTGGAATCATCACTAAATAAAGTTGAAACTCTTCCAAATCCACTTTCATATTCATAACAATAAGATTCAACATCCTCCAAAATAGTGGGATCAGTACTTCCTAAAGTTGACTCTCTTCCAAACCCACTTTCATCAATATAATCAGCATAGGTAAGAGGCATGCTATCATCATAACAACTTTGCATATCAAAACTTGGGATGCTAAAAATATCATCTTCATTAAACGTAGCATACCCAAACTTGGGATAAACATTAATTTCAGCAAATATATTCTCAAATATTTCATCCTCATCAAACATAGCTTCCCCAAGCTTGGGCCTTTTCATATCATAAGCATAATCACTCTCATCATTAATAGTATGTATAGCACCAATAGTATAGCAATTATCATCATCACAATGAGTAGTAGGAGCAACTTCATTTGGGAGGGATACCTTTTTACCTTTACTTCTCCGTTTTTCCTTTTTCTTCTTCACATCATGTGTGGGTTCAACCCTCTTCTTTGAGCTCCTTACTGATGAGATTGGTTGAATAGAAAGCTCCTCCTCGTTACCTGATTCATCATAAGAAATAATAGGAGGATATTGGGAAGACTCTTCCCTTTCATTAGTATTCTCTTCATCTTCTATTTGCTTCCTTTTTTAGGTAACTGGCAATATAAGGATTTTCAATGCAATTCACCGCACAAAACATATAAATCTTCTCTAGATCAATATCAAGAAAATACTTAAGGTTATATTCTAGAATAAGCTTAGTTGCACGTTTCAATTCTTCATAACCCAAAAGCAAACTAAGTTCATTATGATGTGCAAGGGAAATCAAGTCATCACAATTTTTGGACACGATTCGATCATGAAACAATTTGCATTAGAGATTTAAATGAACATGTTCATTGCAAAGTTCACAAGTACGGTAAAGATATCTTAAATTTTTAGCACTAACATTAAGCCTTTCTTGCAACCATTTAGTTTCTAAATACTTTTGCCTCTTGCAATATCTATTTACCCTATTTGGTGTGTACTTGCAAACCCGATTCACTCCACAAAAATCGACATGCTTATAGGATACATTTTCATCATAACTAGTGCAATCATCATTAGTACTATGCATAATCAAAGAGTTCATACTAACAACATTGCAATCATGCTCATCATTCAAAGATTTAGTGCCAAGCATTTTAATGCATTCTTCTTCTAGCAATTGAGCACAATTTTCCTTCCCATCATACTCACGAAAGATATTAAAAAGATGAAGCATATGAGACACACTCAATTCCATTTTTTTGTAGTTTTTTTTATAAACTAAACTAGTGATAAAACAAGAAACTAAAAGATTCGATTGCAAGATCTAAAGATATACCTTCAAGCACTCACCTCCTCGGCAACGGCGCCAGAAAAGAGCTTGATGTCTACTAGACAACCTTCTTCTTGTATACGTTGTTGGGCCTCCAAGTGCAGAGGTTTGTAGGACAGTAGAAAATTTCCCTCAAGTGGATGACCTAAGGTTTATCAATCCGTGGGAGGCGTAGGTTGAAGATGGTCTCTCTCAAACAACCCTGCAACCAAATAACAAAGAGTCTCTTGTGTTCCCAACACACCTAGTACAATGGTAAATTGTATAGGTGCACTAGTTCAGCGAAGAGATGGTGATACAAGTGCAATATGGATGGTAGATATTGGTATTTGTAATCTGAAAATATAAAAACAGCAAGGTAACAAGAGGTAAAAGTGAGCGTAAACGGTATTGCAATGGTAGGAAACAAGGCCTATGGTTCATACTTTCACTAGTGCAGGTTCTCTCAACAATAATAACATAACTGGATCATATAACTATCCCTCAACATGCAACAAAGAGTCACTCCAAAGCCACTAATAGGGGAGAACAAACGAAGAGATTATGGTAGGGTACTAAATCACTTCAAAGTTACCCTTTCTGCTCAATCTATTCAAGAGTCCGTAGTAAAATAACACGAAGCTATTCTTTCCGTTCAATCTATCATAGAGTTCATACTAGAATAACACCTTAAGACACAAATCAACCAAAACCCTAATGTCACCTAGATACTCCATTGTCACCTCTAGTATCCGTGGGCATGATTATACGATATGCATCACACAATCTTGGATTCATCTATTCAACCAACACAAAGTACTTCAAAGAGTGCCCCAAAGTTTCTACCAGAGAGTCAAGACGAAAACGTGTGCCAACCCCTATGCATAGGTTCATGGGCGGAACCTGCAAGTTGATCACCAAAACATACATCAAGTGGATCACGTGATATCCCATTGTCACCACAAATAAACACGGCAAGACATACATCAAGTGTTCTCAAATCCTTAAAGAGTCAATCCGATAAGATAACTTCAAAGGGAAAACTCAATCCATTACAAGAGTGTAGAGGGGGAGAAACATCATAAGATCCAACTATAATAGCAAAGCTCGTGAACTCGTGATACATCAAGATCATGCCATAGAGAGAACACGAGAGAGAGAGAGAGATCAAACACATAGCTACTGGTACATACCCTCGGCCCCGAGGGTGAACTACTCCCTCCTCGTCATGGAGAGCACCGGGATGATGAAGATGGCCACCAGTGAGGGATCCCCCCTCCGGCAGGGTGCCGGAACAGGCTCTTGAGAGGTTTTTGGTGGCTACAGAGGCTTGCGGCAGCGGAACGCCCGATCTATTGTTTGCTCCGATGTTTTTAGGGTATATGGGAATATATAGACGAAAGAAGTCGGTCGGGGGAGCCTCGAGGGGCCCACGATACAGGGGGCGTGCCCCGCCCAATAGGGGGGCGCCCCCACCCTCGTGGCCACCTCGAAGCTTCCTTGACTTCAACTCCAAGTCTCCTGGATTGCTTTCGTTCCAAAAATAACGCTCCCGAAGGTTTCATTCCGTTTGGACTCCGTTTGATATTCCTATTCTTCCAAACACTGAAATAGGCAAGAAACAACAATATGGGCTGGGCCTCCGGTTAATAGGTAAGTCCCAAAAATAATAGGTTCATCGGCGGAACCCGCAAGTTGATCACAAAAACATACATCAAGTGGATCACGTGATATCCCATTTTCACCACAAATAAACACGGCAAGACATACATCAAGTGTTCTCAAATCCTTAAAGACTCAATACGATAGGATAACTTCAAAGGGAAAACTCAATCCATTACAAGAGAGTAGAGGGGGAGAAACATCATAAGATCCAACTATAATAGCAAAGCTCGTGATACATCAAGATCCTGCCATAGAGAGAATACGAGAGAGAGAGAGAGAGAGAGATCAAACACATAGCTACTAGTACATACCCTCAGCTCCGAGGGTGAACTATTCCCTCCTCGTCATGAAGAGCGCCGGGATGATGAACATGGCCACCGGTGAGGGATCCCCCCTCCGGCAGGGTGCCGGAACAGGCTCCTGAGAGGTTTTTGGTGGCTACAGAGGCTTGCGGCGGCGGAACTCCCGATCTATTGTTTGCTCCGATGTTTTTAGGGTATATGGGAATATATAGATGAAAGAAGTCGGTCGGGGGAGCCTCGAGGGGCCCACAAGACAGGGGGCGCGCCCCGCCCAGTAGGGGGGGCGTCCCCCACCCTCGTGGCCACCTCGAAGCTTCCTTGACTTCAACTCCAAGTCTCCTGGATTGCTTCCGTTCCAAAAATAACGCTCCCGAAGGTTTCATTCCGTTTGGACTCCGTTTGATATTCCTTTTCTTCGAAACACTGAAATAGGCAAGAAAACAGCAATATGAGCTGGGCCTCCGGTTAATAGGTTAGTCCCAAAAATAATATAAAAGTGTATAATAAAGCCCGTAAACATCCAAAACAGATAATAATATAGCATGAATGCTTCAGAAATTATAGATACATTGGATACGTATCACCGGCGGTCATCGGCAGGGAGCCTAAGGAGGAGGAGGAAGAGGCGGTGCACATGCCAGCTAGGGTGCCGGAGCCAGTCCGTCCTACCTGGCAGATCGACCTCGACTCCGCTGAGGATGACAAGGACAACCCGCCGGCCCGCACAGCGATGAAGAAGAAGATGAAGGCCAGCGGCTCGACCAGCCACTCCGCACACCGGTGACGGCCGCCGCGGTCAGCTGGTGTCCGTTCTGTACCCCTTTTCCCACTATTCCCCTATCCCCCAATTCCTAAATCTACCGATCTTGCATGTATGAACTGCTATGTATGAACTCGTATGAACTGCTATGAACTAGTATGATTTACCCCTGTGCTTAGCTACCTCTATTCCCCATTCCCGTACGCCGTGGATTGAATCTATCACCATGGATGGAATCTAGCGTTCATGTCAAAGAGAGAGAAGTGCTTAACGCCATCGGGGAGTCCGGTGGTCTTCTTCCTCTGCTCCGATCCACCGCCGGCCGGTGATGGAGTCCGGTGGTCTTCTCCCTCTGCTTCGATCCGCCGCCGCTGAAGAGAGTTGGGAGAGTGGGGAAGACTGGGGAGAGGGAGCGGCGAGGGGCGGTGAGGCTAATAACTGCCAGTGCTTCGGGAAGCAACACGACTTCTCGAGTGTGACCGCGCGCGTGCAGCCGCACCCGCCCACGTGCACTGCTCGGGCCTGGCCCTGGAGAAACTGGCGATTCGTGCGTTCCCAGTGAGCCAGGCCCTGACGTGCTTTAAGAAGCATGTGATGCAGGCCCAATAGTGTATGCGGGCTACCAAACAGGCCAAATCCTTCCTGTCGTGGAATTGTCACGTCAAATGTCCTTAGTGTCAGGACTTAGTCGCGAGGCCAACACATCTATGTGGTAGCTTGAGAGGGGTTGAGTGGGACGAGAGACGCAGGGCGGATCAACACATAAGACAAGGATTTAGACAGCTTCGGGCCCCGGGAAACATCATCCGGTAAAAACCCTACATGCTGTTTGTGGCTAGGTCTCATTATCATCACGAGGGAGACTCCGTAAACCGGCTCTTTGTGTCTAGCCCTAGAAATTGTTTCTTGCTTGTAGCCTCTCCCTCTTTGGGGAGCCCTGCCCCCTCCTTATATATGTTGAAGGGGCAGGTTACATGTGGAGTCCTATTAGGATTAGGACTAGTCTATCTCTAATGCAAACTGGATACAAGTCCTGGTCTTAACTCCTTGTAAGGTAAATATTCCTCATGCCTTTCCTCTTAAACCGGCCCACAATAGTTGAACCAGCCTTCATGAACCGCCAGACGGGCCACCGGGTCTTGTCGCTCCTCGTACCCGTCCGCCGGGTCACCAGTGAGTTACAACGTCCTGGCGGGTTGCTGGTAAATCGCCAGGTCTGGGCGGGTCACCAGATGAATATCGCCAAGTGCCAGCGGGACCTCAAATAAACCGCCAAGTCCGGCCGGGTTAACTTCCGGCCGGTTTACACCATGGGGTATATCCCCGACATTAGCCCCCAAGTTTAGCTTGGATTTATCCATGGTAAACTTATGCTGCAAAATAAACACCAGAACAAATTTGGCAAGTTGTGCTCCGGGTTAAGAATTCTTGTAGACCGGCACCTGATCATACTTAAGTCCTTGTCATTTCCTCATTCTAGAAAATCCAGGTCAATAAGCCAGCGTCATACTCAATTTGCTGACTTCGAGTCATGATTGTTGCAGACACCGGTTCATGATTGTTGCCAACGCCGGTTCATGATTATTAATGACGCCGGGTTGCAGCCACAGGGTCATAATGATTGGTGACGCCGGGTCAACCTAGTTTGCTCAATCAGAGAATTTGAAAATATTTCTTCGATAATAATATAATACCTGTAGCCCCCAAGTCTTTGAGCAGAACAAAGTGGTGGCTTAAGACTTTGCTTCAATATAAATACTGCCACTTTAAAAGAAATCCATGTTGTTCATCCCAGTGACTAGTAAAAACTAAATACTCCATACTATGTAGCCCCCAAGTGCCGGGTTGTCATGCTTGTAGCAACCTGGGACTTGTAATTGTCTTATACTCATAAAAGCTTCAACCAGTGTAGCCCCCAAGGGCCGGGTCATTATGCAATAATGAGCGGGGACTTAATATATACTTCAATGAAAATAACATCATATGATGTAACCCCCATCATGGGACTTGAATCCACGTCCACAAGGTTAAGAGCCTTGTGCTTTACCAACTGAGCAGTGGACCCTTCAATATAATGAATAAAAAGCTTTGTACCTTCAACTGTTGACAGGAGCAATTGGTAGCCCCCAAGGGCTGACTCATTATAATGTAATGAGTCAGGTCTTCAATAATATGAGCAAAAAATTACTTTGCATTAGCCCCCAAGTGTCATGGCGCATGCTTGCAGCAACATGAGACTTGCATATTTGATATAATCTCAACTTAAATAATGTAGCCCCCAAGTGCCGGGTCGTAAGCCTGCAGCGACTCGGGACTATTCCCTCCATTGTAGAATAAATCATACCCATTGATGAAATAATAGCCATTGCGCTGAAGCGACTTTGAAAACCTCAATCATAATATTGGTTATTGATAACCATAATAAAAATCTAGCCATGTTGGCTATTCAAGATAATATAATCTGGTATGAAAAACCTTATTCATTCAATATCATAATGAAAATTCAGCCAAGTTTGGCTATTTGAATAATATAACCCAATGATTTATAAGCGCATGATTCCAATGGCGCAATCCAAATATGTACTGGCGACTTATAGTCCAAAGCCAGGCTGGTTTAATAAACACCAGATAATTTCCCATCATATACTGGCGACTTATCGTCTTAAAGCCGGGCCGGTTTAATAAACACCGGATAATTTATAATCATGCTTTATTCAACCTGTTTCTGCATACAACAAGTTTAAAGTGTCCTGGCGGTTTACGGCCGGACGGGTCATAGTGCCCAACATATAACCCGGGTTTATAACCAAGGCTGCACTTAAGAATAATTAAATATGAAATATATCATACTTGTGACATTGAATCACATCGTTGGCTTACCAACTTTTTGTGGTAAGAGTGATAACCCCAATCTTGAGTAATGATAACTCCTTTCATACTGTGCCGGTTTATGATAAAACCGTACCGGGTTGTGACAAACACCGGTTTAACCATATATAATACCGGCGACTCGTAGTCAAACCAGACCAGGCTGATAGTCTCCGGATTATAACTTGATCGTGTACTGACAACTTGTAATTGAAAGTCAAGCCGGGTTAATGAACACCAGTTTACTCCATAATAAGATGGTAACCTAAAATCAAAAAAGCAAACCGGGCAAATAGTCTCCGGATTAAGAATTGACCGTGTTCCGTCAATTGACAGTCGAACCGGTCTGCGAATTTTGTCGGTTTGAGAACGCAACAAAGAAGAAATATTTATTAAAGAAAATTTCAAGCAAAGGCAATGATAAAACCATTTGCAAAAAAGGAGGCTTTACTGAGCCGATCAGATGGTGTTACCATGGTCGGACGTGACCAAGCTTCCAATAGGTGTAGCTATGGTTCAAGTTAGCCAGGTCCCCAACTGAAACCGTGGCATTATGCCGATCAAGTGGCGTGGCAATGGTTTGGGTTCGACCAAGCCCCCAAGTGACTCTGTGTCCTTAGGCCGATCAAGAGGCGTGACTGGTTCAGACTTGACCATGTCCCCAAGTGATCTAGTGGCTTTCGCCTATCAAGAGGTGTTGCATTGGTTCGGACACGACCAAGCCCCCAAGTGACATAACATGGTGCTTTGAAAAGCTAACCCAAGAGGTAAACCGGAGGCCGCTTTAAGACCGAACCTCCGTGTAACCACACATGATGTAAAAAAGAACAGAGACCCCGCTTTATGAAGCAGAAGCCCCCATGTGATCAATAATATGTTAGGCCAATAAGGCAGGATACCCATGTTTGAACCGCGCATCATGGCAGCAGGTCCTCTTCGGTAATTTTTAACTTTTTTGCAAGAGATAAATTCTTTTTGAACCGGGATCTTGAACCGGATATTGAGAGCTTCAAACCTTTGTGGGAGACATCTTTCCCTTGACCCGGATTTTAAACCGGAATCTTCATTTTCAGCCGGAAATTTTCTGGCGGTCTTTAAACTCGAACTTGCAAGAAGTTAATTCCTTTTTTGAACCAGACATTGTTAAACCAGATTTGGGCGCTTCAGAGCTTTGTGGAAGAACAGATTTCCCTTGAATTGTAAACAAGATATTTGAGAGCTTCAATGAGACTGACTTCCCTTGAGCCGGAATTTAAACCAGAATCCTTTCTGATGACCCAGATCTTCTTCATTGAGCTGGGATTTTATAACTGTCATATACTTTCTAAGCCGGAAATTTTCTGATGGCCTTCAAATAACAGTAGCCTCCTGGACCGGGTTATCTTTCCCTTCATCGTCCTGGGGTTCTTAAATTTGCTGAAACTAGCAAGATTTGCTGAGTCATGTCATCGTAGCCCCCGAGTCTCAAGGTGACTCAAGGAGTTGGCTTGAAACTCTTCATATTTGACCATGATATAAACCGACATAACTTGTATATCATTGGTGTTGATAGCACGATGTAAATCCACAGAAGGTTGAGGTGACTGCGGCTGGTTATAAATGATCCCGTATGAGCCGTGTCAGCAACTCGGCCAATGGTTCCTTCCAACTGGCGATTTGAAGTTAACCAAACTGTGTGGCGGCGACTTGTGCGCCTGCCCATTGAGCCATCCAGTGCAAACGGCGGTTGATAGTATATGATAATTTGCCTCATTTTTTTTGAAATAAAACCGGGCTACCCAAGCTGTGACTTGCTCATACTCAATAAACAGCTCATACAGACAGGTGCGGCCCGGTATGTTAATGTAGACCAGGCCGCGAGAGACGGACGACAAAAACGACCGCAACATCAGAGGCAGCTCGGATAGATGAGTCGGTCGCGGCGTTGTAAGCCAGTACGGATGGGTGAGTCAATCGCGGTGTTGTAAACCGGTGCGGACGAGAAAGCCGGCCACGGCGTTGTAAACCGGCGCGGACGGGCCAATCGGCCGTATGTTGACATAGACCGGACTGCCGAGGTCGTGGCTTGCACATGTATTCATAGATCATTACGACGGGTCCGGTGCATGATATCCTTTATATGACCATCACTCTTGCAATGCACATTTGCCCTGCACCCCAAAAAAAATACCGCAAGCCAGAGTAATTGCTCTTTTAAAGAAAGCAATATTTAATATAAAAACATACTGGATAGATTTCACCTGATATGTTAGGCTGGAAATAATCCGCCATGGAGTTGATGATATCCATGGTGAAATTGAAATCACTCACGGGTGAGTCGCTCGTGGCGTTGTAAACCGGCGCGGACGGGCGGGTCAACTGCAGGCGCGGTAAGCCACACGGACGGTCGAGTCAATCGCAGGCACGGTAAATTGCGCGGACGGGCGAGTCAGCCGCATCGTGTTGATGTAGACCGGACCGCAGGGGCAGTGGTTTGCGCACATCCGCTGAGCAATTTGACATGGCACGGATGTCGACTCGACCTCCAATGACAGCGCACGAGGACCGGATCATACTTCGGCCATGAGTTAATTGACCTGTGTACACAATAGCATACCGCGAAAAAAGCTTTGGATGATATTTAATTATACCAAGTACAGTAAGAGTTTGGAGAAATAGCACCTGATTATTTTTTGTTCGGCAAGTCAATAAAACCCCTTTTCTTTTTATCTCTACTCCAGGTGCAAACGCCTTGCCGTGCACATTATATGCATACTTGCACCGTTCTTCAACTGGTACTGGCTTTGTTAGTATTTTACATTGGCTCAAGTCTTCACATGGAGGAAACAGTAGCAGCAGCTGTAATCATTGACCGCTCCTTGTCCTCATATCAAACACCATATCACGGAAAACCACTGCTTGGTGGTACTATACTCATCGTCTTCAGAATCCCAGCCGCTCAATGCATGTCATCTGATGAGTCTGACAATACCTGCGTCATCTGCTTTGAGTCAAGTACTTATTCATTATCACCTTGTAACTCTCACACAAGAAACACGAGGCAGCTGAGACTGGAGAGAGAGCAACCCGTCATGAAAGAAGGTGCGGGCGGATCCAGCGAGCCATGGTGAAGGAAGCAGCCAGGCAGTGTCGCGGCGGTTGCGGCGACTTGTGGCCGCAGCAGTGGGCGCTAGAAGGCGGTTCTCCGATGGTGGCGCTAGCGAAGCGGGTGTGCGGACGAGCCAGCGGGCAGTGCTGAGACACGCGACGGCCCGGAGGCGACGGGGAGGCCAGCAGGCGGAGCGAAACGCGCCAAGCCGGCTGAAACGACGCGGACGCAATGAAGCGCGATGCAGTGCAGGGCGCGCGAGGCGGAGCCTGGCCCGGAGCAACATCAACGCGGAGCCTGCCGCGGCGGAACACAGGAAGGGCCATTGTGGGCGGAGAATGAGGCGAGGCCACGGGCCTTAGCAGAGGCGGCAACATAGGGTCGCGCTGGGCAACGGTTCAGCCCCGCTATTGCTGAGGCGGGCGGAGATGGAGGTCTCGAAGGCGAACGGCGGCAGTCGGCGAGGCCGGCTTGCGACCGATCTGCCGTACGAGGGAGAGGTGTGGGCGACTCTAGATCGGGCCGAAACCGTGCCCTTGTCCACTTCCTTTTCCGGGTCGTGGTCTTCCCCTTTTTTTCTCCTTTTTTTAATGCCGCAGCGGGCACTCGCCGGCCCTCCAACCTCGGAATTGACTGCAAGCGGATTTCCAGGTAGACGTACATGGACGGGAATAATTTGGTCTTGATCTCGTCGAAGAACAAACTTTCGTTTCGTGCCTCCTCGAGATTTTACGCGCTCGGAGTAGCAGAAAACGACGGTCTCGACCGTAACAAATATCGATTCGTCCTTGGATGGATCGCCACAAACATGTGCGGCGGCGCTTACGTCAAAACCCTAGCTTCTGATGTAGATCCTTTCACACCAGCTCCTCTTCATCGGAAAAATTTGGCAAACTTCTCGATCCCTAAGAGAAATCCCTCCAGGAACTCAACACCACCATGCGCGAGCCCCACGGTGGGTGCCAACTGTCGTGGATTTGTCACGGCAGATGTCCTTGTGAAAGGACTTAGTCGTGGAGCCATCGCTACGGGTTAACTTGAAGGGGTTAAAGCGGACACAAAGACACAAGGGTTTATACTAGTTCGGCCCCTTCGATGAAGGTAAAAGCCTACGTCTAGTTGTGATGGAATTGATGTGGTTTCGATGGCTAGGGAGCAAACAAGCTTCGCCTAGGCTCGAGTTGTTGTTGTCTGTCCTTGAACCGCCGCCGGGTCGTCCCCTTATGTAGACGGGTGACACCCGTCGGTCCACAGAGTCCCACACCGGTTCATACTCGTATCTTGGTTGGTCTCTCTCTATTCCTAACTTACAATGCAAGTTTATATATCAAGCCGGTTTACGGCTACAGGTTCTACTACAGGCCTTGGGCCTTCATCTGCTTAATCACCTTTAAACTACTAATGAAGCTAACCCGGCCCAGGTAGGCCGGTTCACGCCCAGTGGTAATATCCCCAACACTTCCCGCACGGGCCTGGTTGGACCTCACACAGGCAACCAAACACGCCCTGAAGGTATGGCCTTCTGGCTGACTCCACCCAGGCTCATCCAAATCTGAACTATGATATTATTCCTTCCGTTGGCATAAGCCATTTGCAAGTTGGAATGTTGGATAAAGGCAGTTGGGCTAACCATTCACCGTCTTCACGTCAAGTAACCAACTAACATACTCGCCAGATTACTAGTACTTCTCTATGTTTCTTGATCGCAAAAGTAGTACTCCCACGTTTAATATATTATTAGTACTGGCATTTCTAACTAATCATTTATAATCGGTTAGAGTAGTAAAAATGCATTTTTACTTCTTTAACTGGCATCTAGCCGATCCATAATGGAGTAATTTTTTTACTCCCTCCCAACAATCTCCTTATATTTACTCCATCAAGCCGAGGCTGAGTAAAAGCTGCGCCATTCCTCCACTACCTCCGCCCTCCACTCATGTGTCGCATGTGAGCCAACGCCGCCCCTCCCACCCCCCGCTGGCACTAGTTCGTCGCCATTGTCCTCTACCACTTCGATTTGAGCCTCCTTGTCCCGTCACTAGCGAAAAGGCGGTGGATCTGCGGCTACGCCTTGCCATGGATTGGTCGGGAACCGGACGACACAACCCCAACAAATACACGGATCCTCTTCTAGCCGCTAGAGGTTCGCCGGCAAATACACGCCTGGCCGTCGCCCGGGTTCGGTGCTGGCGCAGCGGCTCGCCGCTGCGTTAATACTATGCGACGACTACATGCGGCAGGTGGTGAGCCGAGTTTCTACCATGCCGCAACATCTCAGATGGGTGTTCTTCACATGCAATGATGGGGGTATGTGCTTGTTTTGATTCGGTTCTTCACCGGATTCAGCGCAATTTCGGTAGCTAATTATTTGCTCATATATGTGTGTAGGATGATGGATGCAAGTTTTGGTATTGAAATGAAGAATACATCAATTTATTGATATCATGAAAATTAATAGATGATCATGGACTCGTTGATAGAATTGAGGCTAGAGATGGGACTAGAGCGAAAGCAATGCCTATTTCTTTAGGATCGAAGAAGAAAGAACACTACTAGCGAAATGCTTATACGCAAGAGCTTAGTAGTAGCGCTTGAAAACAGTCAACGCTGCTGCTAGTTAGCAGTAGCGCTGATCCAGGGAAGCGCTACTATCCTGTCTATAGCAGTAGCATTGGAAACCAAAAATACGCTACTACTATGTGGGACCAGACGAGGCCACCGACGGTAGCTGTAGTACCAGTGCTATACAGAATCCAGCGCTACTACTGACAGTTTAGTAGTAGCGCTGTATTTTACTGCGCCGCTACTGCTAATGGGCCCCACTTAGTAGTAGCGCTTCTCCAGGAAAGTGCTACTACTAAGTACGGTAGCAGCAGCGCGTTTTGGTAAGCAGCGCTACTGCTAGTTGCGGCTGGTGCCACCTTTTCACCCCCTCCCCCTCCTCTCCCCTACTTTTCCCTCTCTCCCCCTTCTTTCCCCTCTCCACTCTCCACCATTGTTGCTCTTCTTCTCTCTTCCTTCTACCTCCCTTATCTCCTCATTAATGTCCCCCTCCATCATAACTCTCCTCCATAAATGGCCTCTCTCACATCTCTCTTTCTCCTACCACTCTTCCTGTCCCCATTAATGTCTCCCTCCACCATAACTCCCTCTCCATTATTTAGCGAGCTAGATTCACCTCTCCTCCCCAACAACTAAATCTAGCTAGCTATTTAGACATCCACGCGTGCTCTCTCGATCGGTCTCTCTCATCATCTAATTAACATGTGCTCTCTCGATCGGTCTCTCTGGGGCTTTTGCAAGACGAGCTAGACACATTATGGAAATCACCGGCATGGACATGGGACACCAGCAAAGGAGAGTATTTCCATATGAGAGCCATGTTGATGACGACGGTGCACGACTATCTCGATTACGGGTACACCTCAGGCCAGGTGTGCCACGGATACTGCGGATGCACGAGGTGCATGGATGATACAACGTCTAAGCAGCTTACGTCAACGAAAGATGGCGCGTCCGGGAAAATCATGTACATGGGGCATCGTAAATGGCTCGAGAAGGATGACCCGTGGAGAAAGCGTGGAGATCTATTCAATGGTGTAAGGGCATATTTATCCCTAAGTGTTTTGGTGATTGATGACAATGCTTTTGCGGACTAATCGTGTGCCTTGAGTTTCTCAGTAGCTTCATCGCTAGGCACAAGACAGTTCGGTGCCCCTCGAAGACTATTGAAGACGGCGTTTTTCTACGTTTCTTTTTGGTGGATTTGAGTCGTAGGAAAGCCATACTAATAAGAGGGGGTATGCGTCGGAAAGGTTCGGGTGGAATCATCATGAACACGATTCCTTCCTTGTCTCCCCCTTTCCCTTGCACTTTGGAGCATTCCCCATCTATCCTCTATGTCAGTGTCTGGACTACTGTTGCTGAGCTTGCGGTAGTACTGCTCCCTGGAGCGGTAGTACCGCAGGTACTCGCGGTAGTACCGTGCTCTTGCACAGTAGTACCGCGGGAGCCCATGGTAGTACCGCTCCTTCGGAGTCATAGTGCCATGGCTCCCTGGCCAGGTACCGCTGCTTCACGGTAGTAGGCGTGGATGTAATATTTTACATCCGCGCCCACACGGTAGTATCGCACGTCGAGGGCGGTAGTACTGCTCCCCCCCCCCCTGAGCTGTAGTACCGTAGTTCCCTGGCCTAGTGCCGTTGCTTCACGGTAGTAGGGGCGGATGTAATTTTTTACATCCGCACCCACACAGTAGTACTGCGCCTTCTGCACGGTAGTACCGTGACGGATGTTTGCATCGTCTCTTTGACCGCGGAAGTAGGCACGGATGTATTTTTATTCATCCGTGCCGTTTCCAGACTAGGACTTACCTGCCTCGTGGTAGTACTGCAGGTGGGAGCGGTATTACCGTGCTCGCGGTAGTACTGCTTGTGTTATAGTCTCTGCAGCTGCCACGGTAGTACTATGGTCACCCACGGTAGTACCGCGTGGCCTTGCGGTAGTACCGCGCTCCTGGAGCGGTAGTACCGCATGTCGCAGGCTGGTATAACTGGATAATGGTTGGATGTTGTCCCCCACTATAAAAGGTGTGTCTCCTACCTCTAGTTGACCACCTCTTCCATCCCTAAGCTCCATTGTTGCTCCAAGCTCCATTTTTGGCTGATCTCTCTCCCTAGCCACTCAAACTTGTTGATTTGCTCGGGATTGGGTGACAAGGCCCCGATCTACACTTCCACCAAGAGATATTCGATTCCCCCCACTAATCCCTAGTGAATCTTGTTACTCTTGGGTGTTTGAGCACCCTAGACGATTGATGTCACCTTGGATCCATAGTCCATTGTGGTGAAGCTTCGTGGTGTCGTTGGGAGCCTCCAATTAAGTTGTGGAGATTGCCCCAACCTTGTTTGTAAAGGTTTGGTCGCCGCCTTCAAGGGCACCAATAGTGGAATCACGGCATCTCGCATTGTGTGAGGGCGTGAGGAGATTACGGTGGCCCTAGTGGCTTCTTGGGGAGCATTGTGCCTCCACACCGCTCTAACGGAGACGTACTTTCCCTTAAAAGGAAGGAACTTCGGTAACACATCCTCGTCTGCATCGGCTCCACTCTTGGTTATTTCGTGCCTTTACTTTTGCAAGCTTATTTGTGTTGTATCCATTGCTTGCTTATGTGCTAGTTGTCATTGCATCATATAGGTTGCTCACATAGTTGGATATCTAGACAACCTATTTTGTTGCAAAGTTTAAATTGGTAAAGAAAGCTTAAAATTGTTAGTTGCCTATTCGCCCCCCCTCTAGTCAACCATATTGATCCTTTCAATTGGTATCAGAGCCTCGTCTCTTTATTAAGGACTTATCCGTCCGTAGAGTATGGTTGACACCAACGACGGTGCGGAGGAGCACTCCGGTGTGAATCCTATCTCGTCTACGGCCGATGGGGGAACCTCGGTCTCACTTGAGGAATTCAATGTGGCTCTATACACTTTGAAAGACTCCATGACGACCAAGGTCGAAAGCATGTTTACTAAATTTCTAGAAGGACTTAAACTATCCACCTCGCCGATGAAAGTGGGTGATCCCACTAACAAGGTGACGGATGCTACCTCCGACAAGGGGGAAGCTAATAGTGAAAAGGGTCCTTCTACTAGTGGTAAAAATGGCTCCGACATCTTTGCCCATGTGGAACCTCCAACTTATGGTGGACCGATTCCCTCTACTCATTTAAATCATGCCGGTCCTCCTCCTAAGATTGTGAAAAATGAGGATTTTGATTCTTGGGTGTATCGTTTCAAGCGTCATTTAAAACATGTGAATACTAATCTTTGGAGAATCATTGAAGAAGGTTTCTATCCACATGACCCAAGCAACTTCACCCCTCGAGAAGCCGTGGATAATCAATTCAATTAGAATGCTCTCTTCATCATCCAAGAGGCAATTCTCCCCGAAGATCTCCCTCATCTTCGACCCTACGCCACGGCCAAAGACGCGTGGCAGTGCGTTGTGTCTCTCTATCGGGGAAGCGCGAGCATTCAACGCTCCAACTATGAAGTGGTGCAAGATGAAGCCGATGAGTTTGCTATGAAGGAAGATGAAGAACCTCGTGAGCTCTTTCGGAGAGTAACCAAACTTGCGGTCTCGCTCCGAGATCATGGAAGCAAGGACACATATGACAATTGGATCAAACGCAAGTTTCTCAAGGCCATGATGCCCTACAACAAGGCCATGTCCTCCGTCATTCGTCAAAGACCGGACTTCCACTCCATGACCTCAAGTGAAGTGTTGGATGAGTTCGTTGCAATGAGCATCTTGGACAAGACCGCCGATAACGAGGTGCTCCGGTCTCAAAGAGCAAAGAAGCCCAACCTTGCCTTAAAGGCCAAGGTTATTGTGGAAGAAGAGGAAGAAGAGGAAGATGAGGAGAGCAACCCGAAGATACAAAATATGATTATCACGAGCACATGGCTCTCGCTTCAAGGCAATTTGGAGCAAGAAGAACTCAAGACCCAATTTCAACAAGAACAACTCAAGTGGCTTCAAGAGCAAGCAACAAGTTAGAACTTGTTTCAACTGTGGCAATGTGAGCCACTTCATTGCGGATTGTCCTTACGAGAAGCGGGAAGACAATGGTGGCAAGCTCATCCGGAGAGACAAAGCCAAGTCTTTCCCCAACAAGAACAACTTCACCAAGAAGACTCCTACTTGAGGGTTGGTGGTCCAAGAGGAGTACCGTGAGGATGACGATGATGATGAAGATAGTGAAGCAATGGCCATGACATCCGTTGCCATTGTCACAACTCCCCGGGTGTCTCTCTTCGACTCACCCAACGAGAACATCACCGCTAAGTGCCTCATGGCTAAAACCACCAACAAGGTAACCCCCAACATCAAAACCACAATTATTCCAAATCCTTCTTTGACGGTTGGCATTGATGATGGTAAGGGGTCTAATGAGGAAGTAAATGATTTTGAGTCCTTTATGAGTAAGCTCAAGGGCAAATCCAAGAAGCACTTTGTTGCTCTCTTGGAACAACTTGGTGAAGCCAATGACATGATCGAGGCTCACGAAGAAACCATCTCTAAGATGGAAGGTCATAGTCGTGACTATGCCGATGAGATATCGAATCTCTCCAATGCTCTTGAGGAAGAGCGTGGGCATCGTTTGGCTCTTGAGGAGTCACAAAACGATGACCATGCCAAGTTAAAGAAAGATCTTGATCATGCTCTTGTTGTGTCTCGTGTGCTAACTTCCAAGAAAGCTAAACTTGGGGTTGATCATGCTAGACTCAAGGAGGAGTTTGATGTGCTTGACAAGGCCCACAAGGTCTTGAAGGGTGCTCATGCTAACCTCAAGGAGTCTCATGCTCAACTCCAAGTTAAGATAACCAAGGAGAAGGCCACCTTTCACTACAAGAAATATGCTATCTTGTGACCTCCACTATTAGTCACTGAAAGGTCATAGTTTTTCATTTGCGACCTTTTTGTGACCAAAAACAGAATGTCAAAAGCTGAGGGTCGTTAAATGACTATAGCGACCTTCTGTGTGATATGTAAAAGGTCGTTGGTTCTTTGACCAAATTTTTGGTCACTAGCAACCTCCCCAGGCCACGTAGGCATCCAGTATGGCAAGCTGATGTGGCACAAGATTCAGCCCGGTCCAATTCAGTTTTCTACATGGGCCAAGCCCATTAATTCAGCCCATTTATAAATTTTTTTCCCTGCTAATTTTAGTGAACTACATGGGCCAAGCCCTACAACTCGACCTTTTATTTTCTGGGCCATGGCCTTTTTGCACCAACAGTTTTAGTTTTCTTTCTTTATAAAATGGGTCCATTAGTCAAACAGGTCCCACTTGTCAGGTTCTAATAAGTGGGTCCCAGCTATTAGGCTCGGATTCTTCATATTTCAATTTGACATCAAATTTGAATTTGATAATAAAAAATAACCAGATTTTAAATAGGCAAGCAGAAAACACATAATAATTTAACCAGTATTTAAATAGGCCAGATTCAGTACAAGCTCTACAAATGACACGTAATACAAGCTCTAACATATACAGTGCTTTACAAGCTCTACAAATGCAAAGCTCTACAGTACTTTACAAGCTCTACAATACTTTACAAGCTCTCCAAGTAATGTTACAAGCTCTACAAGTGTTTTCTTCTTCAGCATGGAGCTCCTTCAATAGAGATCAAATGCCGGACTCAGTTACATGATCACCCTGTTACATGAATCAGCTTAGAAGAATTAGAAAAACTGGAGCCAATATATTATGAACATTCCATTAAAAAAGGAGTAAAGGAGTAAAGGACAATTCTTTATAGAATGATAAACACATTTAAGCTAGTACCAAGGTTTTTTAACCGAGGTAGTTAAAATGAGATATTCATACAAGACAATACAGACAATATGACTATGCATGGCACAAGTGCAGGTCCTGGTGTGTGTATGCTTGATGGCAACACTAATGCAATGGCAACACTAATGTAAGAAGCGAGCAGTTCCAGCTTCAGCTTTCCCGTTATAAAATACTAGAGAGGGCTAAAACAGATCTTATAGTTGCATAGTGAAATGTTTGCTTTTACAGATTTTATATAATATTGTGTTTATGCCAGGCATGCATCAGTTTGTACAAATACTAGAAAGGGAAAATAAAACACGTTAACCTGTTATTGTTCTACACTTCCACTACAACACTCAAGCTCATGTTAGGCACTGACAATACTAACCTACAGGCGCCAGCATGGTATATTGGTACAAGTGCAGGTCATGCAATGAATGTCACTGTAACAAATTACCATCCATTCAAGGCAACATCTAACAATACTAGTAAGCCCACAAAGTCGTGCCAGTTTATGCCACGATTACACAAGTCAACAACTGAATCCCCAACTGTATTTTCATATATTGTAGCAAACTAGATTGATAATATTTTTTCTTTTTGGTGGAGGTTGTGATTCCGTTAGGCATCCATGGGTGGCAGGAATGCGAAGTGCAGGTAGCAGCAATGTACAACTAGCTAGAGTAGGAGTAGGAGGAGCAAAACCAAACATTTTTCTGCTGGATTTTGAGGCGTTGGAGGTGCATCTCAGATTCTCCTGCAGAATAGCAGTGAGGACGCTTCACCAATAGAGCAAAACCAAGGACAAAACTTCCTTCTCCAGATTTCCATTGGCCTTCATCAAATGAATAAGCATCAGGATTTCTTAATCAAATTTGTTCATATCAAGTTCATGAAACTCAAGAATGACTCAATTAATAGTAAAGTTTCATATAAAACTCAAGAAGGTATTTCTTCACCATTACAGAAATATATCATTGTTAATGTAAATGATCTGGAATACATATACAGATATTACCACAAACACCTATCAGGCAAAATCACATCGCAAGGTAACTCTGATTTTAGTCAAATTTTACTGCAGCCCAGCTCAAAACGTGAGCACCTAATTATTCAGAAGTTGAGATGATGCTTTCACTAGTAGGAATGCTTTAAAAAATTTACGGGATTACATGGTTCTGCAAGTTGTACTAATTCTTTTGACAGATCACACACTACACACGCCAGATATTCAGAAGTAGAATAATCTGAATTTTGTAGTACTGCAAGGGCAAGTTTTTTCGTTAGTATGTGAGTTTCAAATAGTAGTAATCTGGTGAAAGAACACTAACTAACACTACAACTTGTTTAGGGAGCAGTAGCAAATGCTCCAGAGATTCCTAGCTAGACCTCATATATGGTGTACATGCATAATAGATTGGTAGCTTCACTGGAAAGTGGAAAAGGAGGCTCTGAATCTTATAGCTACTTATCTAGTTGAGATGTTGAAACGTGGGGTGTGCATGTCAGGTTACTAATTACTTGAGAAACTGGGATCAGTTAGTCTTCTTGGTCTAGAGAGAGGCATAGAAGGCTAATAAGAGCATTTATAATGGGTGAAGTTTACAAGCACAATTAATTAATTGAACTGAAACTGAAAAGTTATACTAGTTACATTTAATAGATGAATGGAATTACTGTCACACAGGAAAGGTAAATCTAAACACAAGGAGCTTCTCCATTTATGCTATGTTTGTTTTCTGAAAAAAAAACAGGCAATTAAGCCAGAAAAGCACCACATTTACTACACAGGGGGCAGAGAAGATGGGGGTACAACCAGTGGGGCAGGGAGTGGCATGATACGGGAGGCACCTGCGACGGAGGGGACGGGGCGGTCAGATCGGCGCAGCGGACATCCCTCGGGCGGAAGAGCTGGGTGGCGTGGGCGGCGAAATCGCTGTACTCCCTGGCCTTGGCCTTGGCGGCTACCACCCGAGTAGTCCTCATCTCCGGTGAGGATCCATCTTTGCCTTCATGGGTGCCTGCAGAGAGAGAGATTCAGATATCAGTTTCAGTGATCTGTAATGTTAAAAAATTCTGGACAGTTCAAAGTTCTCTACATTCTAATGAAGTGCTATCAGTTCTCCACACAAACATTTCCTACTATTCAAACAAATTTTTAGGTGGAGCAGGACCTAGAAACAATGTCTGGCAGTACCTCAACCAAAAGTAGGTGTATGATCATAATCTCACTGGTTGCAACTTGCAAATTCAACAAGAAAATAGAGCTAGGGGGCAATGTGATCTATTGTGAATTTGTGAATTTGTGATGCTATCACTCTACACCAGTAAGGACACATCTATTTGCATAGCACACGTTGGGCATAGATTGCTGCAGGTGATGGCATAAATAAAGAAATGTACAGAACCCCACCTCTTCTCATAGAGAGCGTCGATGTACTTGTCGAGAACAAACTCGCGCGAGTTGACGTTCTCGGTGCCGTACGAGATGGAGAGATCTGAGAGCACGATGGACGATGAGCCCACGCTGTCGGCGTCGCTGCTGTCCAGAAGGTCGTCCCCTCTGGCGCCGCGGACCTTGCTCTTCTTGCCTGAGGAAGACGCGCCACCCCAAAATCATTCAGAATCAGAATCCCAAGCAGGAAAGAGAGCAGCAACCAGCCGGCGAAATAGAGACTTACTCTTCCCCATGGCGAGCCCGCGCAGCGACAGTCAGTCAGGAGTCAGGAGACGGCGCACGCGAAGGCCCAATCAGGAGTGGGCGCGGGCGGGGGCAGTGGCGGCAGAATCGAGATGCGCGGCGCGCGGCTGAGGACAAGGGCAGGAGAAGCAAAAGCAGAAGCAGGGGTTGTTCTTGAGGGTCTCGGAGTCGGATTGGCGGGAAGAGGAGGTAGCAGAGCACGATGAAGGAGGAGCCGGCGAGCGAGAGCGCCGCTGCGGTGGTGCCCACAGCATCGAGGATCTCGCGGTTTCTCAGGGACTGGCTCGCCGCCGACGCCGCCAAGGCCGACGCTGCCATGGCGTCGCCAGGGCCACAGACACGCGGTCGACGGGCGCCACGCGGAAGCGGTTGCGGATCTGGGCCCCGATAGCGCGGACCCCCTTCGCCAACGGGCCCCGCCGCCTGCCGCCATGGAGGGGTTGGCCATCGAGCAGGCTAGGGTTTGGTCTGGATGTGGGGAGTGCCGCTCGGCTCGGCGTGTAGGAGGCCGGGATTGGGGGAGGTCTGCGGCGGCGGCTGGGTTGGAAGCGGTTGCGGATCGATCCAGAGAGAAGGAGGAGTCGTGGGTTGGGGTGATCGATCCAGAGAGGAGGAGGAGGGGATCGATCCAGAGAGGAGTGGAGTCGTGGGTTGGAGGGGATCGATCCATATGGATCTCGCCGGAGGTGGCGGCGGCCAGGGAGGAGTGGAGCTCTAGGGTTCGAGAGAGAGAGAGGAGGAGGGCACGAGGGGGTTGGGTGGGGTTCGCGCGAGAGAGAGAAAGAGGGGCGGTGGTGCGTGGGAGGAGTGCGTGTTGTGGGTTGGGCGACGTGGGTGAGACAGGCGGGCCGTTGGATCCATGAGAATCCGACAGTGATTAGGCACGATCCGCGTGAGATGCTCCTGGACCAATCAGAACACAGCATACAAGTACCACATTTTGACCATCTAAATTGGTCGTAACCGACTAAAAGTAAGGTGCTAAATCATATTGACTATTTTATGACCTGAAAGATAAAATAAAACTGGAATACCCTCTCATGTGTCATCAAATTTGACGTTAGTTTTCAGGAATAATGACAAATCGAAATAAGACAAATATCTTTTAAAAGCGTTAGGAGAAATGAGTTTTTTTAGATCATTTTCCATTTTTTGAGTGCCCAAAATGAGTTTTTTTGTGAAACACCTACCATATATTTGTTGCAAAATTGGACAAAATAATTTTTTTTAAAATACTAGGCCATATTTAATGAACAATTGACCAAATAGTTGGGTGTAAAAAATTTTGATCCACCTCTCGTGAAAAAGACAAATTTCCGCTGATTCAGCTGGAAGCGGGTCAAATTTGAACTGTAGCTGCCTTGTAGTTTGCTCTTTATTTTTTCAAAAAATCATTTCTAGGTACATAAGTATCTATTTAATCAGAGAAACACCAAAAAAATTCCAAGATTCAACCACTAGCTAGGAACGGTCAAGCCCGCCGTTTTGACCGCATATTGAAACGGGCATAAAAAATTCAAAAAATTGGAAAACCTTCGCATTGTGTCATTATATGTGACCAAGTTTCCAGGAAAAATAATAAACTTGTAATATGGTAATTATTTTAAAAAAGTGTTCTCAGAAACGAGCTATCACGTATGAAGATCAATGGCTTTCAAGCCAAATGATCAATCTTATGGCCACATTCATGGCATAGTTTGTTCAAATGATCTCATATTGTGCACAAGGGTGCATGTTGGAATGACAAACAATGTTGCCTAAGTAAGTTTTCTTTTTCTTTGGATGAAAAAACCATTTTCCATTTTTTGATTGCCCAAAAGGAGGATTTTTTGTGAAGGATCTCCCAAATATTTGTTGCAAAATTGGACCAAATCATTTTTCTAAAAAAACTAAGCCATATTTAATGCACAATTGACCAAATGGTTGGGTGTAAAAAGTTTTTTGATCCACCTCTCGTGAAAAAGACAAATTCCCGCCGATTCAGCTGGAAGCGGGTCAAATTTGAACTGTAGCTGCCTTGTAGTTTGCTCTTTATTTTTTCAAAAAATCATTTCTAGGTACATAAGTATCTATTTAATCAGAGAAACACAAAAAAATTCCAAGATTCAACCACTAGCTAGGAACGGTCATTCCCGCCGTTTTGATCGCATTTTGAAACGGGCATAAACAATTCAAAAAAAACAAAAAATTGGAAAACCTTCGCATTGTGTCATTATATGTGACCAAGTTTCCAGGAAAAATAATAAACTTGTAATACGGTAATTATTTTAAAAAAGTGTTCTCAGAAATGAGCTATCATGCGTGAAGATTCATGGCTTTCAAGCCAAATGATCAATCTTATGGCCACATTCATGGCATAGTTTGTTCAAATGATCTCATATTGTGCACAAGGGTGCATCTTGGAATTCCAAACAATGTTGCCTAAGGAAGTTTTCATTTTCTTTGCACGAAAAATTCATTTTTCATTTTCCGAGTGCCCAAAAGTAGGTTTTTTTGTGAAGGACCTACCAAATAATTATTGCAAAATTGGACCAAATCATTTTTATAAAATACTAGGACATATATAATGCACAATTGACAAAATGGTTGGGTGAAAAAAGTTTTGATCTACCTGTGGTGAAAAAGACAAATTATCGTCGATTCAGCTGGAAACGGGTCAAATTTGAACTGTAGCTGCCTCATAATTTGCTCTTTATTTTTTCCAAAAATCATTTCTAGGTACATAAGTATCTATTTAATCATAGAAACACCAAAAAAATTCAAAGATTCAACCACTAGCTAGGAACGGTCAAGCCCGCCGTTTTGACCGCATTTTGAAACGGGCATAAAAAAATCAAAAAAATCAAAAAATTGGAAAACCTTCGAATTGTGTCATTATATGTGACCAAGTTTCCAGGAGAAATAATAAACTTGTAATACGGTAATTATTTTAAAAAAGTGTTCTCAGAAATGAGCTATCATGCGTGAAGATTCATGGCTTTCAAGCCAAATGATCAATCTTATGGCCACATTCATGGCATAGTTTGTTCAAATGATCTCATATTGTGCACAAGGATGCATATTGGAATTCAAAATAATGTTGCCTAAGGAAGTTTTCATTTTCTTTACACGGAAAATTCATTTTTCATTTTCCGAGTGCCCAAAAGGAGGTTTTTTGTGAAGGAACTACCAAATAATTGTTGCAAAATTGGACCAAATCAATTTTATAAAATACTAGGGCATATATAATGCATAATTGACAAAATGGTTGGGTGAAAAAAGTTTTGATCTACCTCTTGTGAAAAAGACAAATTGCCGTCGATTTAGTTGGAAGCGGGTCAAATTTGAACTGTAGCTGCCTCATAGTTTGCTCTTTATTTTTTCCAAAAATCATTTCTAGGTATATAAGTATCTATTTAATCATAGAAACACCAAAAAATTTCAAGATTCAACAACTAGCTAGGAACGGTCAAGCCCGCCGTTTTGACCGCATTTTGAAACAGGCATAAAAAATTAAAAAAAATCAAAAAATTGGAAAACCTTCGCATTGTGTCATTATACGTGACCAAGTTTCCAGGAAAAATAATAAACTTGTAATACGGTAATTATTTTAAAAAAGTGTTCTCGGAAATGAGCTATCATGCGTGAAGATTCATGGCTTTCAAGCCAAATGATCAATCTTATGGCCACATTCATGGCATAGTTTGTTCAAATGATCTCATATTGTGCACGAGGGTGCATCTTGGAATTCCAAACAATGTTGCCTAAGGAAGTTATCATTTTCTTTGCACGGAAAATTCATTTTTCATTTTCCGAGTGCCCAAAAGGAGGTTTTTTTGTGAAGGAACTACCAAATAATTGTTGCAAAATTGGACCTAATCAATTTTATAAAATACTAGGTCATATATAATGCACAATTGACAAAATGGTTGGGTGTCAAAATTTTTGATCCACCTCTGGTGAAAAAGACAAATTGCCATCGATTCAGTTGGAAGCGGGTCAAATTTGAACTGCAGCTGCCTCATAGTTTGCTCTTTATTTTTTCCAAAAATCATTTCTAGGTAAATAAGTATCTATTTAATCAGAAATACATGGTTTGATGGCGAGGCATCGAGGTTTGGACGGTGGCCGAGGGCCCCAACTCTAGAGCGCGTAAGCTCGCATGCCCGCCGCGTGGTCACCGCGTGACCGTGGCGTTGCCATGTGTTCTGGGAGGCCTAGGCATGTCTAGTGGGTTGGGCACTCCCCAGGTAGGTGCTAGGAAGAAAATCACAACATAAGATTCTCACGAGGAGACCGATCGATGCTCAAACATGAATAAGCAGCCAAGTGTTTGATTTGCGGTACGGGAAATGCACATGGCTAATGGGCGTGAGTTTTCGCTGAGGATGATCAGTTACTAAGAAGACCGTCTTCACAAATTTTCACCTCAAAAGGAGGAGCCTAGGTGGTACTTGCTTTACAAACTACCACACTGGACATAAATACGAATGTTGAAGCTGGGCTCAAAATAATGAATGGATTGAGCTGGCATTTGGTGGAGGATGGTTATTTGGGCATAGGAAAGCACTGTAGAAAATGGATACCATTTGGACATGCCAAAGTGGTACTTCCTTCACAAAGTGCTGCTCTGAACAGAATAGGAAAATGAATATTTTTTAATTATTTTTGAACTAGGCAAGGAAGATTTTTACATATTTGACGAAGATATGACCCAAAGAATTTATGAGATTTTTTGGAATTTTGGGAATGACAGAAATATAGGTTGCTTCACAGCCTAGGGCAAAAACTGCCACATGGACATGACACATAGGCAAAACTGATGAGGTGGCGCCTAGTCATAGCAATAAGTACTAATGCATCCACGTTCACAACCTCATGACCATTTATATTGGTCGTAATCAGGTAGAAATAAGGTCATGGACCACTGTTGTTTGCTTTTATGACCATTTGGTCTAAGGCAATTCAGGGTTTGAGCCCTTCTAAACGAAATGGCCGTGGATTTACGACCAATTCAGCTAGGGTCACTAAGATAAGGTCACTAGTTGACATATTTCTTGTAGTGTTTCCTCACATGATCTTAATTGATAATGCAAATGCTACTAACCCGTGTTGTGAGCATGTGCATCTTGTGGAGGAGAATGCCAAGTTGAAGGAACACCTCAAGAGAGGCCTTGTGTCATGCATACAAGGTGAGAAGAACCTAAATGACCTTTTGAGCAATCAAAAGGAAGTTGTGGCCAAGGAGGGAGTTGGGTTCTCACCCAAGTCCAAGAACAAGAAGAAGAACGAGAAGAAGAATGACAAGACCAAACGACCTCCTCCCCTTAAGCAAACCTTTGTGAAAGAGGGAGAGGGTGCTCCTAAGGAGAAGAAGAGCAATGTGAAGAGTGGTGATGCCAAAAAGGGCAAAGTCATCTCTCCCAACAAAACCAGCGACTTTAACCCTTCTTATGTGTTGTGCCGTGCTAGTGATGGGCATATTTATGCTAAATTTGTTGGTTCTCCTTATGAGTACATTGAATGGTCTATTTGGGTTCCTAAGACCCTTGTTACTAACATCAAAGGACCCATTACTAAATGGGTACCTAAAACCAAGCATTGATCTCTTGTAGGTGTTTGCTTCCGGTGGGGGATCATGGTTGCTCGATAGTGGAGCAACAAATCATATGACCGGGAGCAAGGACTTGGTGGTGGACGTGCAAAAGATTCCATCTATGCCCACCAATGTAGAGTGGGGTGATGCCTCACATTCTAAGGTATTGGGTCTTGGCAAGGTTGTCATTTCTCAGGATCTAACGATCAAGAAAGTCATGCTTATTGAGTCCCTTGCATACCATTTACTTTCTGTTCGTCAACTTGCACTCATGGGTTTTGCCACCTCCTTTGTCATTGATACAGTGGCCCTCTTGTGGAGCAAGACTCTTAAAGTAGCCTTTGTTTGGCATGTTGAGAATGGTCTCTATGTGATAAACTTTTTGGAGTGACCCACTAAGACTGCGACATGCCTAATGGCTAAAGTTGACGTGGGATGGCTTTGGCATCACCGTTTAGCCCACGTCAATATGAGATCTTTGCAAAGTCTTCTCAAGGGGGACCATGTCCATGGACTAACAAATGTTAGTTTTGCCAAAGGTCATGCTTGCAGTGCTTGTATCAAAGGAAAGCTTCATGAGACGGCTCACCCTCCCACGACTATCATCTACTTGAAGAGACCCTTGGAGCTCCTTCACATGGACCTCTTTGGGCCTCCATACTTTGATAGTCTTGGGGGAAGAAAGTATTGCTTGGTGATTGTGGATGGTTATTCAAGATACACGTGGGTATATTTCTTCAAGAGGAAGAGTGAAACTCAACAAACCGTCATCGACTTTGCAAATGAAGCTCAATGATAACATGATGCAAAGATCTTGACAATACGAAGTGACAATGGCACCGAGTTCAAGAACTACACCTTGGATGAGTTCCTTAGTGATGAGGGGATCAAGCATCAATATTCCGCTCCTTACACCCCTCAACAAAATGGTGTTGTGGAGAGGAAGAACTGGATGTTGATGGATGCGGCAAGGACCATGATGGCGGAGTTCAAGTCTCCATACAACTTTTGGGCCGAAGCCATCAACACCGCGTGTCATGCATCAAATCGGCTCTATCTCCGCAAATGCTTGAACAAGACTCCTTATGAAATACTCACCGGTAACAAGCCCAATCTCAAGTACTTTCGGGTGTTCGGGTGTAAGTGATTCATTCTCAAGAAAGGTGTTCGTTTGTCTAAATTTGAGGCTAGAACTTATGAGGGCATATTTGTTGGTTATGCTACAAACTCTCATGCTTACCGTGTTCTCAACAAGTCCACCGGACTCATTGAGGAGATGTGTAATGTGGAGTTTGACGAAAATAATGGCTCCCAAGTGGAGCAAAGTGGTACTTGTGATGTAGGTGATGAAATTCCTCCCCAAGCCATAAGAAGAATGGGTATTGGTCATATTCAACCCATTGAGGAATCCCTTGTGGCCGAAGGAGAAGGACAATGCTCCACTCAAGTGGAGCCATCACCTCCCCAAGACCCACACACTTCCGAACAACAAAGTGAAGGCCCTCAACCTCATGAACAAGACCAAGGGCAAGATCAAACTCAAGATGGTGGTGACCCACCAAATGATGCCCAAGGTCAAGTTCTCCCCCTCGAGCAAGTTCAAGATCTCGAACAAGCTCAAGACGGCGCTCAAGATAATCAAGTTGATCCTCCTCCTTCCACATCCGAGGAGGAATTAGAGCGTCGTGCCGCGAAGATTGCTTCCAAGCTCACCACCAAAGGCCATCTCATGGAGAATATGGTTGGAATCCTAAGAAATGGGGTAAGCACTCGTAGACAATTAGCAAACTATTGTGAACATCATGCGTTTGTCTCTTGTGTTGAACCCCAAAAGGTCTATGAGGCGCTCGAAGATTCGGATTGGCTCAATGCCATGCATGAAGAACTCAACAACTTCAAGTACAACAAGGTGTGGAGGTTGGTGCCAAGGCCATTGGGGAACCACAACGTCATGGGAACCAAGTGGATTTTCAAGAACAAGCAAGATGCTCATGGGAACATCATTCGCAACAAGGCAAGATTGGTAGCACAAGGCTACTCCCAAGTCAAGGGTATCGACTACGGTGAAACCTTTGCTCCCGTTGCTCGCCTTGAATCCATTCGTTTGTTGATTGCTTATGCTTCCCATCACAACTTTAAGTTACAACAAATGGATGTGAAAAGTGCTTTTCTTAATGGTCCTATTAATGAGTTGGTTTATGTCAAGCAACCCCCCGGGTTCGAGGATCCTTACTTCCCGGATCATGTGTATCAACTCGATAAGGCACTCTATGGCCTTAAACAAGCCCCACGTGCGTGGTATGACCACCTTACCGAGTTGTTACAAGATCGTAGATTTGAAGTTGGGAAAATCGATCCCACTCTTTTTACTAAGAAGGTCAAAGGGGAATTGTTTGTGTGCCAACTATATGTTGATGACATTATCTTTGGTTCCCCTAACAAAGCTTTCAATGAAGAATTTGCCGCTCTCATGACCTCTAAGTTCAAGATGTCTTCGATGGGAGAGTTGAAGTTCCTCCTTGGTTTTGATATCAAACAAAGAAGAGAAGGTACCTTCATCAACCAAGCCAAATACACTCAAGACATGCTTAAGAGATTCAAGCTAAGTGATGTCAAGCCGGCCTCTAATCCAATGCCCACCAAGTGCCAACTTGACATTGATCCCAATGGTAAGGCAGTGGATCAAAAGGTATATCGCTCTATGATTGGATCCTTGCTTTACCTTTGTGCATCTAGATCGAATATCATGTTGAGTGTGGGAATGTGTGCACGGTTTCAAGAAGCACCAAAGGAAAGCCACTATGTGGCGGTCAAGCGAATCTTTTGATATTTGGATCATACCCCAAACTTTGGCCTATGGTACCCAAGAGGAGCTAACTTCAAGCTCGAAGGATTTACGGATTCCGATTGGGCGGGAGACAAGGTGGATAGGAAGTCCACTTTTGGAGGGTGCCAATTTCTTGGTTGCTCTTTGGCGAGTTGGTCTTCCAAGAAGCAAAGTTGTGTGTCTCTCTCGTCCACCGAAGCGGAATATATGGCGGCCGGTAGTTGTTGTGCACAACTCTTATGGTTGAGGCAAACTTTAAAGGAATACAGTGTCATTGTGACAAAGTGCCTCTTTGGTGTGACAATGAAAGTGCCATCAAGATTTCTCTCAACTCGGTGCAACATTTCAAGACGAAGCATATTGAGATTCGGTATCACTTCATCCGGGATCACATTAGGCGAGGGGAGATCGAGCTCAAGTATGTCAACACTCATGATAACCTTGCAGATATTTTCACGAAGCCCTTGGATGAAGCAAGATTTCGCGAGTTAAGGCATGAGCTAAATATCATTGATTCGAGCAATGTGACTTGAGTCCGTGCACACCCCACCTCACTCAACTTGTTGTCTAGTTTAGGTGTAGGCATGGACATAGGGGGAGTTTTGTTCTCTCAATGAACTCTCCCTCCCCCCATTATGCATAAATCGGTCAACTCTTTCACATTAGCCATTTTTTATGGTACTTGTGCTTTAAAGACGAGTTTTGGTTATGGGCCCAAGGATAATTCTTTGCGGTGCCATACCAACTAACTCAAACATAGGTGGCTCCGGCCACCGCCCTCTCCTTTTTGAGAGGTAGTGTCGCGTGGTTGCTTCTTGTTGTCTCTCTGCCTTTGGGTTGTGCGTGTTCTTGTGGTGTCTCTTGTGCTAAAAGTTTCATTGCAAAGACCTCTTTTTGTGTGTTGAAACCAGCTTTTTCTTGAGCTCATGGTACTACCGCAGCCTTCTATGGTACTACCGCATGTGGAGAGCACGATACTACCGCCCCCACGCGGCAGTAATTTTTTTTACTGCCGCCTGGGAGAGCGTTACTACCGCTTTGGTGCGGTACTTCTGCCCAAGTGGTACTACCACGAGGATTTGCGGTACTACCGCGCCGTCATAGACGCATGGGGATAAGGATGGGCAGGGGGAGTTCTAACTCGCCCATACCCATTCTTCAGTTTTCCCACTTCGTATCTCTCTCCCTCACTCAAGAACGGGGCCGACGTCCTTCGCCGGATCTTCGACTCCGGCTGCTCTCCTGCGATTCTGTCCGTTGGGATCGTTTCCCACCACGCGCTCTTGCCATGGACCAAGGTCTTTCCCCAACTCCCTCTCGTTTTTGTTGTTTTCTTTGCCTCTAGGTTTTTGGGGGAGACTTGTGTGTTCTTGAGATTCTTAGGCTAAATCTATGCAAGAGTAGGATGTAGGAGAGTAGTATTGTGTAGGGATTATACTTGTCATTTTGTCCTGTGCAAGATTTGATCAACCATAGTACCTCCATGGTTTCGCTGTTCTTCTCAGATTCAAACTTTGGTTCGGATCTGACAAGATGCGGTACTACCGCACCACACGTGCGGTACTACCGCTTGTCCGGTAATACCGTCTGTCGGGCGCGGTACTACCGCCCGCGCTGCGGAACTAAAATTTTACTACCGCTCCGACCCCGGTACTACCGTGACCTCGCACGGTACTACCGTGACTTGGAGCGGTACTAAAATTTAGTACCGCCACATCCGGCAGTACTACTATGGATCCCATCTATCTCATGGCAAATTTCACGTATACTTTCTACACTAGTAGAAAAAGGGTCAAATGTGAAGCACAATAGTGCCGGTTTGAATTTCAGCCGGCACTAATGTGTACATTAGTGCCGGTTCGTGGCGGCGATCAATAGCACCGGTTCGTGGCGAACCTTTAGTACCGGTTCATGCCACGAACCGGTACTAAAGAGGCTGTGTCAGCCTGCGGTCAGGCTATGGCCCCACCGTCACCATTTACTGCCGGTTCGTACCACGAACCGGTACTAATGAGGTTATGGCAAGCTGTTTTTAGTCCCACCTCGCTCCCCTAACAAGCCTTTTACCACCTTAAATATGTTATTTCTCAAACTATCACAAGCACTTGGTCTTCATTGAACTCTATGTGTAGAATTTGTTGCCGCAATATGAGTCTTCATTGGTTTATAAATCGTTGATGACTCATATTGACAATTCAGATTGTACACACAAAGATCATTGATGATCAAAGTATTTTTGATGTTATAAGATCATATTGGCAATTTAGACTGTAAAGAAATATAAGATCATGATCTAAATGCTCTTAGTAAGCTGTTTTTTAGTCCCACCTCGCGAAGAGAGAGGGACTAGGAGCGGTTTATAAGCCCTGAGTGCAGAGACGATGAAGAACAGGCTCAATGCTCACGTTGCTTAGCTTCAAGCCTTCAGGAATATGGTAGACTGCACGGAGCTATGCGCAGTGCAGTTTACACTATTCCGAAAGGCTTGAAGCAAATTAACGAGCATTGCACCTCTTTTTTATTTCTAATAACTTATTACAACTTCGGACTTCTTCTGTTATGGCAAAAACTAATTGCACGTCGGCATTTCTTTTTTTTAAACTTTGGTTATAACTCCAGACTTTGACCATCAAGTTTTGCAAAAAAGAAAAAATAGCAGAATAAAAAACTATAGCTGAAAAGAAAAAAAACTATATAAAATGACCGTGAAATTGAAAATCACTACAAAATGAACTCTGAAAATGTTGAATTTTGGCAAACTAGATGAAAAGCTACTCAGAAATAAATAGAAGAAAATAAATATAACAGAAAAGAAAAAACTATACAAAAAACTACGCAGAAATAGAAGAAAATAAAGCAGAAAAGAAAAAAACTATAAAAAAACTGGGGCGCTGCCCTGTGGGCCTGCTAGGCCACGGGCGTGCAATTACAGGCCTTAAAGGCCCAGCAGACTCACAGGGCAGCGCGCAGAATTTAGGCCCACAAGCCTGCTATATAGAGGAGTTCAAAGAGGTAGCCGCGGCTGGGTTTATAAACCAGTGCGGCTGCCCTTCGCCCGGCGAGGTGGGACTAAACTTTAGGGTGGCAGCGCGAGGCCTTTAGTACCGGTTGGTGGCTCCAACCGGTACTAAAGGGTGATCTTTAGTACCGGTTGGAGCCACCAACCGGTACTAAAGGCCTGCTCTTCCCGCCTCTTGGCCTGGCCAAAGTTGGCCTTTTGTACCGGTTGGTGGCTCCAACCGGTACTAAAGGCCCATCCTATATATATAGAACTTACGAAAATTTCAGTTACATCTCCCCACTTCGTCTCCAACCTCTCGACATCGCCGCGCGCCGCTCGATCCCGTCGTCGCCGCCCGTCGCCCGTCGTCCGTCGTCGTCGTCGCTGTCCCCGCCGCCGCCCGTCGTCGTCGTCGTCTCGCGCCGCCGCCCCGAACGCCGCCGCCGTCCGTCGTCGTCGCCGCGGTCCCGTACGTCTCTCGCACCCGCGCGCCGGCGCCCCCGCCCCGTACGCCGCCGCCCTCGCCCCGTACGCCGGCGCCCCCGCTCGTACGTACGGGGCGGCGGCGTATGGGGCCGCGTACACACACATACACACATACACACACTACACACATACACACACACACATTTTTTACTTATTTTCTGTTTTCTGTTTTCTGTTTTTTAGAAAATTTAATTAGATATTAATTAGCTAGGTATGTGAGATTTAAACTAGTTGAATAATTAATATAACTAGTTTATTTTTAGTAAGAAAATTGTCGAACTAGTTTATTTAGGTATATGAGATTTGAACTAGTTGAATAATTAATATAACTAGTTTATTTTTAGTAAGAAAATTATCGTATCTGAGATTTGATTATCTAATTAAAATATTATTTGTTAATGAGTTTTTCTGTTTATTTAATGTTTTTATATATTTTGAGTTTATATAAATGTTAGATTAATGTCGAATGTTAGATGGATTAGATAGAAAAGTTAAATATATAGTAATGTCAATTGTTAGAGATGAATATAGTTAGATATATATTTGAATTGGCTAGTTATTAATTAATGTTAGATAGTAATAAGTGTTTAATGTTTCACCTAAGTGGGATAAGTCTGAGAAAGAGATGGAGGATTAGAACTAGTTTATTTTTAGTAAATGCTTAGTTGAACTAATTGAATTAATATAACTAGTTTATTTTTAGTAAATGCTTAGTTGAACTAATTGAATTAATATAACTAGTTTATTTTTAGTAAATACTTAGTTGAATTAATAGAAGTAGTTGAATTAATTGAATTAGTAAGTGTTTAATGTTTCGCCTAATATGAACATAGGAAATGTCGTCTGACGACGGAAAAAATTTCGGTATGTGCACATACTGTGAAGACGAGCGCGGCCAGTGCGACAGAAATTTCCTTGTTGATGGTAGGCGATTCAGCATCAAGCTGGATGAGACTTTCGAATTCGATACAGTAAGTCACAACGACAAGTCTGTTTTCGTAATTAAGCATGACTTATATATGCTTCATTTGCCTGACTTATAATTTTTTATTTTCACTATTCTACTAGCGCATCCCATGCCATGCAAGAATTTTTGTCTTGGATAAGATAGGTTTCAAAGTTATGGAAACTATGGAGGTAAAGAGAGCTTACCTGAAAACTGAGCATGATGGTTATACTTTCAACGTCAACGTATACAATGCACACATGTACACCTATTTTGAATGCAAAACTTGGCAAGCACTATGCAAGGCTTATGCATTTGAGCCTGGTATGGTTATCACCTTTGATATTCGTCCGGAAGATGATATTGAAGGTAATAGAGACATATGGGTCGATGTGCAGACGGCTCCAGTTCTACCATTATGTGAGTTCTTCTCAAATATATTTTTGTCTTTGATATTGCTTATTTCAAAAATAACTGACAACTAATTTCTATTGACAGCTTATCTCCATTCAACCAAACATGTCCGGCGCTTGGTAGACAGGACCTTCTACTGTCCCGGAGCTGAACTAAACTGCGAGGAGATAAGTCATTATGTTCCATGGCTTGAGGATCTTCATACTGTCAAGACAAAAAAAATTCCTGCACTTGGAAATGTTAGTACTCAAAACGTGCGACCAATAGTGATGGTATTGAACTACGGTCACATCTATTTAGGAATGATGGTAAGATATTTACTATTTGTCCTTAGTGCATATTTTGCATACATATTTTTTTTGCTAAACTTTCATTGCTAAGTATATTAATTAAGTACTATACGATGTTCTTCAACAGGGACTCCCGATGACAGTTGTGCCTCAGGGGATCAAGACTAAAGGTCAAATGTCAATTGTTAGCTTAAGGCCAAGATATCCTGCATTGCACATGAATGCATTCAGGATTTCTAGAAGCGATGAATGCTTAATAGTGAAAGATTGGAGGAAAATTGTTAATGATCGCAGAGAAGTACTAGGGGGCAGCAATGAGAAGCGCAGCCCACGATTAGGAGACAGGTTCATCGGCATGCTCCAGTATGATCAATCAGGAGAGCTATACATGTTCTATGCTATTTTACCAGAGAGAGAGTAGCTAGCAGGAGTGATTTAGCTAGTTCTTCATGCTGCTCTTAATTAGTACTTGTCCTTTCATGTCCGTGTTCTTCGCTCTGAACTTAAGTGATTTGCTTTTGTGGTGTTATATATGAACGCTTATAATATCATTATAATCATGTTGAACTCGATGATTGGTTCTACTAGAAATTCTATATATATATATATATATATATATATATATATATATATATATATATATATATATATATATACGCATAACGTTTACAATGTGTAGTATCGTAAAATACCAGCAAACGAAAAAGAATTAAAATGGAAACACAAAACTAAATGAAAAATAAATCATAAAACTAAAAAACCCCAAACCTTATAGCACCGGTTGGTCTTACCAACCGGAACTAAAGGGCTCCAGGCCCCCGGAGCTGGCTCGTACCACGTGGTTGCCCTTTAGCACCGGTTCGTGCTGAACCGTTACTAAAGGGGGGGCCTTTAGTGACCACACTTTAGTGCCGGTTATGGAACCGGCACTAAAGGGCCTTACGAACCGGTGCTATTGCCCGGTTCTGCACTAGTGCTATGTGTTTATTGTGCTTTGCCGTGGTCTTTGCATTGATCCTTTTTGCTTGTCGTGGGTGTTTTTGCATTTTGTGTCTCAGGTGGTGGCTCCCGCCGTTCCAATCCCAGTCGTGACACTGGCTCCAAGCGTCTGCGCAATCCAGTGAAGCACCAGAGGGCTCCACTTCCCCCAAGCGCCATGTCAAGACATCCGCTAGTAAGCACAAGGAACCAAATAAGGGCATGGGCGAGATACCCCAATCTGATTTCGTCCGTCTCAGGAAGCTCAACCCGTATGTGCATCCTCGTGCTACTATCAGAGGTTGTGAACTGTTTTGGAACAAGCAACAGACTCTCAGTTATCTGGATGTCATCAAGAACAAGCAAAATACCTACATGGATGTCAAATGGATAGAAATGCATCACCTAAGGAAGGACAAGTTCCGTCAGTACTTTGAAGAAGCTCTGGATTTGGTGGAGCAGTTTGGTATTGAACATGTGATCTCTTTTCACCTTGACTATGACCCTGAGCTTGTCTGTCAGTTCTTTGCCTCAGTATACTTTCACCCTGATGAGCAGCGGAGGATGACCTGGATGACCAATGGACGTAAGTTGACTGCTACCTGGAAGGAGTTCATGGATCTGCTCCAGGTTCCTGATGACGGGCTCGACACTCCCGTGGGTGTTCGCCCCCATGCTAATCATGAGTCTGCTAACAAGGACAAGCTTCAGCCATACTATGTTGAGAAGGCGCTTCCCAATGGCAAGTCAGGGTGGGTGCTCAACTCCTTTCTGGATATCATGTATCGCGTCTTCCACAACTCTTTGTTCCCTCGCATTGGTGACAAGGACAAGGTTCATGCCTATATGGTGGATATGATGCTCCTATGCGAGGAGGCTCGTGTGTCTCAGACTCAGCCACTTGATGTCTCACACATCATGTGGTGTGAGCTTCGGTTTGCGGTGTTCAATCGCAAGGTGCCTATCTATGGGCCCTATCTGTTTCTGCTGATCTCGAAGACTTGGGAGAAGATGTTCCCTGGTGATGAGTTCCTTGCTCTAGACTGGATTCGACATGATCCCATCTGTCTCCGGGTCAATCCCAACTGGGCCAACACTACTACTCGTGCTGAGGCATCTGCTGCTAGGGAGACTGTTGATGAGGAGGAGGCTGGCGCCGAGGATATTGCTGAAGACCGTGCTGCTAGGTCTTCCCATAGTTCCTCTATGCCCTCGTGGTCCAAGAAGCTGAAGGAGAAGATGAAGACTCTTTTCTGCATGCAAGCTAAGGGGCAGTACATGACTCACATGGCTTCCAAGGAGAGTCGTCGCCGCGACAAGAAGATTCTGAAGCTGTATGGCGAAGACGTGTCTGGGGGGTCTGAGGATCTCATTACTCCAGAGGCTGAGTGGATGGAGAAACAAGGCTACAAGTGGACTGATTCTGAGGAGGGCGTCGAGGAGACCATCCCCGCCGCCGGGTCTGACGAGGATTGTTGGGATGATTTCGCTGCTTGAGCCACCACTTGTGTGTAGGTGTCCTTTATGCTTTTTTGGCGTCTCGATGCCAAAGGGGGAGAGAGTGTAGGGATTTGCGAGTCATGTGTCGTGTTTCGTGCGTTTCGTGTGTTTGCGTGTCTCGTTTGAACCTCATTTCGGTTGCTTTGGCTTAGTTTGTCCCTCATATAGTGTAAGACATATGCACTCTATCTATCTTGGTGAGCTAGTGTTATATTGTGCTACCTATGTTTATGCACTATGCACTTACTTAGTTTGTTAGTCTTACATGCCTTGTCTCTAAAATATAGGGGGAGTGTTGATCCTAGCTTGTGTGTTGTGCAGTCCAAAGCATCCATCTAGATTGCACACATCTAGGGGGAGCCCGTCTACATTTTAGAGAGGAGGAGTTTGCCTATGCTCGTTATTATTTCCCCTTGTGCAAATCCCGTATTGTCATCAATCCACCAAAATCGGGGAGATTGTAAGGGCATATTTATCCCTAAGTGTTTTGGTGATTGATAACAATACTTTTGCAGACTAATCGTGTGCCTTGAGTTTCTCAGTAGCTTCATCACTAGGCACAAGACGGTTCGGTGCCCCTCGAAGACTATTGAAGATGGCATTTTTCTACGTTTCTTTTTGCTGGATTTGAGTCGTAGGAAAGCCGTACTATTAAGAGGGGGTCCGCGTCGGAAAGGTTCGGGTGGAATCATCACGTACATGTTTCCTTCCTTGTCTCCCCCTTTCCCTTGCACTTTGGAGCATTTTCCCCGTCTATCCTCTATGTGAGTGTCTGGACTACTGTTGCTGAGCTTGCGGTAGTACTGCTCCCTGGAGCGGTAGTACCGCAGGCACTCGCGGTAGTACCGTGCTCTTGCACGGTAGTACCGCGGGAGCCCACGGTAGTACCGCTCCTTCGGAGTCGTAGTGCCATGGCTCCCTGGCCAAGTACCGCTGCTTCGCGGTAGTAGGCACGGATGTAATATTTTACATCCGCGCCCACACGGTAGTACCGCACGTCGAGGGCGGTAGTACCGCGGGTGCGGACGGTAGTACTTCTCCCCCTCGAGCTGTAGTACCATGGTTCCCTGACCTAGTGCCGTTGCTTCACGGTAGTAGGGGCGGATGTAATTTTTTTACATCCGCACCCACACGGTAGTACTGCGCCTTCTGCACGGTAGTACCGTGATGGATGTTTGCATCGTCTCTTTGACCGCGGAAGTAGGCACGGATGTATTTTTATTCATCCGTGCCGTTTCTAGACTAGGACTTACCTGTCTCGCGGTAGTATCGCAGGTGGGAACGGTAGTACCGCGCTCGCGGTAGTACTGCTCGTGTTATAGTCTCTGCAGCTGCCGCGATAGTACCGTGGTCACCCACGGTAGTACCGCGTGGTCTTGGGGTAGTACCGCGCTCCTGGAGCGGTAGTACCGCATGTCGCAGGCCGGTCTAAGTGGATAACGGTTGGATGTTGTTCCCCACTATAAAAGGTGTGTCTCCTACCTCTAGTTGACCACCTCTTCCATCCCTAAGCTCCATTGTTGCTCCAAGCTCCATTTTCGGCCGATCTCTCTCCTTGGCCAATCAAATTTGTTGATTTGCTCGGGATTGGGTGACAAGGCCCCAATCTACACTTCCACCAAGAGATATTCGATTCCCCCCACTAATCCCTAGCGGATCTTGTTACTCTTAGGTGTTTGAGCACCCTAGACGGTTGAGGTCACCTCGGAGCCATAGTCCATTGTGGTGAAGCTTCGTGGTGTTGTTGGGAGCCTCCAATTAAGTTGTGGAGATTGATACGTCTCCAACGTATCTATAATTTTTGATTACTACATGCTACTTTGTCTACTGTTTTGGACTATATTGGGCTTTATTTTCCACTTTCATATTAATTTTGGGACAAACCTATTAACCGGAGGCCCAGCCCAGAATTACTGTTTTTTGCCTTTTTCAGTATTTCGAAGAAACAGAATATCAAACGGAGTCCAAACGGAATGAAACCTTCGGGATCGTGATTTTCCAACCGAATGTGATCCAGGAGACTTGGACCCTACTCCAAGAAGTGCCAGAGGCGGTCACGAGGGTGGAGGGCGCCCCCCTGGGCGCGCCCCCTACCTCGTGGGCCCCTCGGAGCTCCACCGACGTACTCCTTCCTCCTATATATACCTACGTATCCCCGAACGATCAGAACAGGAGCCAAAAACCTAATTGCACCGCCGCAACCTTCTGTATTCGCGAGATCCCATCTTGGGGCCTGTTCCGGAGCTCCACTGGAGAGGGCATCCACCACGGAGGGCTTCTACATCATCCTCATAGCCTCTCCGATGAACTTTGAGTAGTTTACTTCAGACCTTCGGGTCCATAGTTATTAGCTAGATGGCTTCTTCTCTCTTTTTGGATCTCAATACAATGTTCTGCCCCTCTCTCGTGAAGATCTATTCGATGTAATCTTCTTTTTGTGGTGTGTTTGTTGAGACCGATGAATTGTGGGTTTATGATCCAGTATTGTCTATGGAAAATATTTGATTCTTCTCTGAATTCTTTTATGTATGATTGAGTTATCTTTGCAAGTCTCTTCGAATTATCTTTTTTGGTTTGGCCAACTAGATTGGTAGTTCTTGCAATGGGAGAAGTGCTTAGCTTTGGGTTCAATCTTGCGGTGTCCTTACTCAGTGACAGAAAGAGTTGCAAGGCACGTATTGTATTGTTGCCATTAGGGCTGGATTAACGAGCTGCTCGGCTCGTTAAGCTCGTACTCGTTAAGCTGGTGCTCGTTAAGGCTCGGCTCGTTAAGCTCGTTAAGATTAACGAGCAGAAAACCCAGCTCGGCTCGGCTCATTTGAAGCTCGTTAAGCTCGTGAGCGCTCGCGAGCGCTCGTTAACAGATTTAATGTGTTATGTTCTACATGATGAGTTTGTAGGTGTTGTTTTTAAGATGAAATATGGTGACTACACAAATAAATGCACTAGTTTGTTGCCTTTTATGTCCGTTAGATTCAATAGATGGGATGAGGTGCTACAAAAAGTTTGTCAGTAAGATAAAAATATGTATTGTGTTTTTACTAACGAGCTTAATGAGCTACTCGTGAAACTTGTTAGCTCATTCGTTAAGCTCATTAAGCTTAGCGAGCTGAAATCAATGATTGGCTCTATTCATTAAGAAGCGAGCTACGAGCTTAACGAGCTGAACTATCGAGCGCTCGTTAAGCTCGCGAGTTACGAGCTTTTGGTCCAGCCCTAGTTGCCATCGAGGATAACAAGATGTTTTTTTATCATATTGCATGAATTTATCCCTCTACATCATGTCATCTTGCTTATGGTGTTACTCTGTTTTTACTTAATACTCTAGATGCATGCTAGATAGCGGTCAATGAGTGGAGTAACAGTAGTAGATGCAGAATCGTTTCGATCTACTTGTTTTGGACGTGATGCCTATATACATGATCATCGCCTAGATATACTCATAACTATGCTCAATTCTGTCAATTGCTCAACAGTAATTTGTTCACCCACGGTAGAATACTTATGCTCTTGAGAGAAGCCACTAGTGAAACCTATGGCCCCCGGGTCTATTCTCATCATATCAATCTCTATCACTTTATTTACTTGCTTTGTTTTACTTTGCTTTTTACTTTTTACTTTGTATCTATCTATCAAAAATACCAAAAATATTATCTCTATCAGATGTCACTCTCGTAAGTGACCGTGAAGGGATTGACAACCCCTAAGTGTTGGTTGCGAGTTGCTATCGTTTTGTGTAGGTACGAGGGACTTGTGTGTGGTCTCCTACTGGATTGATACATTGGTTCTCAAAAACTGAGGGAAATACTTACGCTACTTCACTGCATCATCCTCTCCTCTTTGGGGAAATCCAATGCAGTGCTGAAGAGGTAGCAAGAAGAATTTCTAGCGCCGGTGCCGGGGAGTTCGCGCAAAAGTCAACCATACCAAGTACCCATCACAATCCCTATCTCTCGCATTACATTATTTGCCTCTCGTTTTCCTCTCCCCCACTTCACCTTGCCGTTTTATTTGCCCTCTCTTTCCCAATCTCCTCCTATCTTTTCCGTTTGCCTTTTTTCCTTTGCCTTCCTGCTTGCTCTTGTGTTAGTTTGTCTTTTTGTTGCAATGGCTCTACCTAGATTTGGTGACCTTCACCTTAAAAGGCTAGAGGAGATCGAAAGCAATGTTAGAAATTTTATGGTTTTACAATTTGAGCACAATAATTTCTTTAGAAACGAACTTAAGGAACAAAAAAGTTTTATGAGCTTTATGAATAAAGAACTCGATGATATGTCTAAAGAATTTGATGGTGTAAGGGCTCAAATTGCTCGTCTTGAAAAGATGACCCCTAAAATTTCGGATATGCAAGCTACCTTAGTCAATAAGATGGCTGCTAAACCAAACCCCTATGAAAATCAAGATGAAGATCTAAAAGTTATTGATGTGTCCCCTATTAAATCCTTGTTTTGCAATATGAATCTTGATGAATCTGAAGATTATCTTCCTTTACCTAGAAGGCGTTCTAAGAATTCGGAGTTTCTAGATCTTGATGATGAAATTGATGAAAGTGGGATTGAAATAAATAAAAACTGTGATGTTGCTAAACCCACTATTTTGGATCTCAAGGAATTTAATTATGAAAATTGCTCTTTGATTGGTTGTATTTCCTTGTTGCAATCCGTGCTAGATTCTCCTCATGCTTATAGTCAAAATAAGGCCTTTACCGAACATATTGTTGATGCTTTGTTGCAATCTTATGAAGAAAAACTTGAGTTGAAAGTTTCTATCCCTAGAAAACTTTATGATGAGTGGGAACCTACTACTAAAATTAAAATTAAAGATTTTGAGTTTTATGCTTTGTGTGATTTGGGTGCTAGTGTCTCTACTATCCCCAAAACTTTGTGTGATTTGCTAGATTTCCGTGATTTTGAAGATTGCTCTCTAAATTTGCATCTTGCGGATTCCACTATTAAAAAGCCTATGGGAAGAATTAATGATGTTCTTATTGTTGCCAATAGTAATTATGTGCCCATAGATTTTATAGTTCTTGATATAGATTGCAATCCTTCATGCCCTATTATTCTTGGTAGACCTTTCCTTAGAACAATTGGTGCGATTATTGACATGAAGGAAGGGAATATTAGATTCCAATTTCCCTTGAGAAAGGGTATGGAACATTTCCCTAGAAATAAAATAAAATTACCATATGAATCTATCATGAGAGCCACTTATGGATTGCCTACCAAAGATGGCAATACCTAGATCTATCTTCGCTTTTATGCCTAGCTAGGGGCGTTAAACGATAGCGCTTGTTGGGAGGCAACCCAATTTTATTTTGTGTTCTTTGTTTTTGTTCCTGTTTAGTGCTAAATTTTGTTTCTACTTTCTTTTTAGATGTGGTTTTATGTTTTAATTAGTGTTTGTGCCAAGTAGAACCTATAGGATAAGCTATGATGATAGTTGATTTGATTCTGCTGAAAAACAGAAACTTTGCGCTCACGAGAAAAAAATCAATAAATCACAGGAACGCGCTTTTGCATTGATTCTTTTTTCTGCTGATCAATAAACAAATTGTCCGGTACGTCCTATTTTGGTAGAATTTTTTAGAGTTCCATAAGTTTGCGTTAGTTACATATTACTACAGACTGTTTTGTTTTTGACAGATTCTATTTTTCGTGTGTTGTTTGCTTATTTTGATGAATCTATGGCTAGTAAATTAATTTATAAACCATATAGAAGTTGGAATACAGTAGGTTTAACACCAATATAAATAAAGAATGAGTTCATTACAGTAACTTGAAGTAGTCTTTTGTTTTCTTTCTCTAACGGAGCTCACGAGATTTCTGTTGAGTTTTGTGTTGTGAAGTTTTCAAGTTTTGGGTGAATTCTTTTGATGGATTATGGAACAAAGAGTGGAAAGAGCCTAAGCTTGGGGATGCCCATGGCACCCCCAATATAATCCAAGGACACCAAAAAGTCAAAGCTTGGGGATGCCCCGGAAGGCATCCCCTCTTTCGTCCACTTCCATCGGTAATTTACTTGGAGCTATATTTTTATTCACCAACATGATATGTGTTTTGCTTGGAGCGTCTTGCATTATTTGTGTCTTTTAGTTTAACACAATTATCCTTGCTGTACACACCTTTTGAGAGAGCCATACATGCATTGGAATTTGTTAGAATACTCTATGTGCTTCACTTATATCTTTTGAGCTTGATAGTTTTGCTCAATGTGCTTCACTTATATCTTTTGAGCTTGATAGTTTTGCTCAATGTGCTTCACTTATATCTTTTGAGCATGATAATTTTTTCTCTAGTACTTCACTTAGATCTTTTAGAGCACGGTGGTGGATTTGTTTTAAAGAAACTATTTGATCTCTCATGCTTCACTTAGATTATTTTGAGAGTCGTTAATAGCATGGTAATTTGCTTAATGTTAATATACTTGGTGTTCAAGATATGTGAAACTTTCTTTTGAGTGAATTGAAACTAAGATAAGTTTGATGCTTGATAATTGTTTTGAGATATGGAGGTGATAATATCAAAGTCGTGCTAGTTGGGTGATTATGAATTTGAGAAATGCTTGTGTTGAAGTTTGCAAGTCCTGTAGCATGCACGTATGGTTAAAGTTGTGTAACAAATTTGAAACATGAAGTGTACCTGGCTTGTGCATCCTTATGAGTGGCGGTCGGGGACGAGCGATGGTGTTTTCCTACCAATCTATGCCCCTAGGAGCATGCGCGTAGTACTTGATTTTTGATGACTTCTAAATTTTTTCAATAAGTATATGAGTTCTTTTGACTAATGTTGAGTCCATGGATTATAAGCACTCTCACCTTTCCACCTTTGCTAGACTCTTCGGTACCGTGCATTGCCCTTTCTCACCTTGAGAGTTGGCGCAAACTTCGCCGGTGCATCCAAACCCCGTGATACGATACGCTCTATCACACATAAACCTCCTTATATCTTCCTCAAAACAGCCACCATACCTACCTATTATGGCATTTCCATAGCCATTCCGAGATATATTGCCATGCAACTTCCATCATCATCATCATGACATACATTAATTTTTTCATATTGCCATTGCATGATCATGTAGTTGACATCGTATTTGTGGGAAAGCCACCATGCATTATTTTTCATACATGTCACTCTTGATTCATTGCACTATCCCGGTACACCGTCGGAGGCATTCATATAGAGTCATATCTTGTTCTAAGTTTCGAGTTGTAATCCTTGTGTTGTAATCAATAGAAGTGTGATGATTATCATTATTAGAGCATTGCCCAAAAAAAAAGAGAAAGGCCAAAAGGAAAAAAAGAAAGGCCCAAAAAAAAGGAAAATAAAAAGGGCAATGCTACTATCTCTTTTTCCACACTTGTGCTTCAAAGTAGCACCTTGTTCTTCATGTAGTGAGTCTCATATATTGTGCTTCAAAGTAGCACCTTGTTCTTCATGTAGTGAGTCTCATATATTGTGCTTCAAAGTAGCACCTTGTTCTTCATGTAGTGAGTCTCATGAGTTGTCCTTTTTATACTAGTGGGAATTTTTTTCATTATAGAACTTGGCTTGTATATTCCTACGATGGGCTTCCTCAAATGCCCTAGGTCTTCGTGAGCAAGCAAGTTGGATGCACACCCACTAGTTTTCTTTTGTTGAGTATTCGTAGCTCTAGTGCATCCGATGCATGGCAATCACTACTCCTCATGTTGACATCAATTGATGGGCATCTCCATAGCCCGTTGATTAGCCTCGTCAACATGAGACTTTCTCCTTTTTTGTCTTCTCCACACAATCCCCATCATCATATTCTATTCCACCCATAGTGCTATATCCATGGCTCACGCTCATGTATTGCGTAAAAGTTGAAAAGGTTTGAGATTATTTAAGTATGAAATAATTGCTTGTCTTGTCATCGGGGGTATAGAAGTTGGGAACATCTTTGTGTGACGAAAATGAAACATAGCCTAACTATATGATTTTGTAGGGATGAACTTTCTTTTGCCATGTTATTTTGAGAAGACATGATTGCTTTAATTAGTATGCTTGAAGTATTATTATTTTTGTGTCAATACGAACTTTTGTCTTGAATCTTTCGGATCTGAATATTCATATCACAATTAAGAAGATTTACATTGAAACTATGCCAAAGTATCACTCCGCATCAAAAATTCTTTTTTATCATTTACCTACTCGAGGACGAGCAGGAATTAAGCTTGGGGATGCTTGATACGTCTCCAATGTATCTATAATTTTTTATTACTCCATACTACTTTGTCTACTGTTTTGGACTATATTGGGCTTTATTTTCCACTTTCATATTACTTTTGGGACTAACCTATTAACCGGAGGCCCAGCCCAGAATTGCTGTTTTTTTTGCCTTTTTTAGTATTTCGAAGAAACAGAATATCAAACGGAGTCCAAATGGAATGAAACCTTCGGGATCGTGATTTTCCAACCGAACGTGATCCAGGAGACTTGGACCCTACTCCAAGAAGTGCCAGAGGCAGTCACGAGGGTGGAGGGCGCGCCCCCCTACCTCGTGGGCCCCTCGGAGCTCCACCGACGTACTCCTTCCTCCTATATATACCTACGTATCCCCGAACGATCAGAACAGGAGCCAAAAACCTAATTCCACCGCCGCAACCTTCTGTATCCGCGAGATCCCATCTTGGGGCCTGTTCTGGAGCTCCGCCGGAGAGGGCATCCACCACGGAGGGCTTCTACATCATCCTCATAGCCTCTCCGATGAAGTGTGAGTAGTTTACTTCAGACCTTCGGGTCCAAAGTTATTAGCTAGATGGCTTCTTCTCTCTTTTTGGATCTCAATACAATGTTCTCCCCCTCTCTCGTGGAGATCTATTCGATGTAATCCTCTTTTTGTGGTGTTTTTGTTGAGATCGATGAATTGTGGGTTTATGATCCAGTATTATCTATGGAAAATATTTGATTCTTCTCTGAATTCTTTTATGTATGATTGAGTTATCTTTGCAAGTCTCTTTGAATTATCTTTTTTGGTTTGGCCAACTAGATTGGTAGTTCTTGCAATGAGAGAAGTGCTTAGCTTTGGGTTCAATCTTGCGGTGTCCTTACTCAGTGACAGAAAGAGTTGCAAGGCACGTATTGTATTATTGCCATCGAGGATAACAAGATGGGGTTTTTATCATATTGCATGAATTTATCCCTCTACATCATGTCATCTTGCTTATGGCGTTACTCTGTTTTTACTTAATACTCTAGATGCATGCTGGATAGTGGTCGATGAGTGGAGTAATAGTAGTAGATGCAGAATCGTTTCGATCTACTTGTTTTGGACGTGATGCCTATATACATGATCATCCCCTAGATATACTCATAACTATGCTCAATTCTGTCAATTGCTCAACAGTAATTTGTTCACCCACCATAGAATACTTATGCTCTTGAGATAAGCCACTAGTGAAACCTACGGCCCCCGGGTCTATTCTCATCATATCAATCTCTATCACTTTATTTACTTGCTTTGTTTTACTTTGCCTTTTACTTTTTACTTTGCATCTATCTATCAAAAATACCAAAAATATTATCTCTATCAGATCTCACTCTCGTAAGTGACCGTGAAGGGATTGACAACCCCTATGTGTTGGTTGCGAGTTGCTATTGTTTTGTGTAGGTACGAGGGACTTGTGCATGGTCTCCTACTGGATTGATACCTTGGTTCTCAAAAACTGAGGGAAATACTTACGCTACTTTACTGCATCATCCTCTCCTCTTCGGGGAAATCCAACGCAGTGCTCAAGAGGTAGCAGAGATTGCCCCAACCTTGTTTGTAAAGGTTCGGTCGCCGCCTTCAAGGGCACCAATAGTGGAATCACGACATCTCGCATTGTGTGAGGGCGTGAGGAGATTACGGTGGCCCTAGTGGCTTCTTGGGGAGCATTGTGCCTCCACACCGCTCTAACGGAGACGTACTTCCCCTTAAAAGGAAGGAACTTCGGTAACACATCCTCGTCTCCATCGGCTCCACTCTTGGTTATTTCGTGCCTTTATTTTGTAAGCTTATTTGTGTTGTATCCATTGCTTGCTTATGTGCTAGTTGTCATTGCATCATATAGGTTGCTCACATAGTTGCATATCTAGACAACCTATTTTTGTTGCGAAGTTTAAATTGGTAAAGAAAAACTTAAAATTGTTAGTTGCCTATTCACCCCCCCCTCTAGTTAACCATATCGATCCTTTCAAATGGGTTGGCTGAGCTTCGAGGACCTCCATGTAAGAGGAGCGGAGCCGAAATTGACGAGCTGTTGAGAAACTGGGAACAATGCCCCGCGTTAGGAAAGATCAAAAAGGTGCCGGAGTCGATGCTGAAGGTATGGAAAACGAGGTCTGTTTTCTGGGACTTGGAGTACTGGCCCAATCACGACACGCCTCATTGCCTTGATCAAATGCATATCACGAAGAATGTCCTCCAGAGCTTGCTTGGCACACTGATGAACATGCCGGAGAAGACCAAGGATGGGCCAAAGGCAAGGAAAGACTTGGAAGATTTGAAGATCAGGAAAGATCTCCACCATAAAAAGTTGATGGAGGAGACGGAGGAGGGGGAAAGGGGCAGAAAAGTCAACAAGAAGGAGGAGAATTATTGCTCCCCTTCTTGCTTCACCTTAAGTGCGAAGGAGATCGATCAATTCATCAAGTGCCTTATGGGAATCAAAGTCAGTTTCGGTTACTGTGGGAAGATAAGCAGATTCCTAGACCCCCAAGAAGAAAAGGTTCAGCGGGATGAAGTCTCATGACTATCACGTGATGATGACGCAGATACTCCTAGTTGCCATTAGAGGGATAATGGACAAGCACGTCCGTGACACACTTACTAGTCTCTGCAACTTCTTCGACGTTATCTCTCGAAAGTCCATAAGTGTGAAGCAGCTCCGAAGGCTACAGGAAGAGATATTTGTCATACTATGTGAGCTTGAGATGTAGTTCCTGCCCGCGTTCTTTGACGTCATGGTGCATCTGTGTGTCCACATTGTGGACGACATCATCGACCTCGGGTCGACATTCCTTCACAGCATGATGCCGTTTGAGAGGATGAATGGGGTCATCAAAGGATTCGTTCGTAACAAGTCCCGTCCCGAAGGGAGCATCCTCCAGGGGTATCTGACGCATGAGTGCGTCTCCTTTTGCGACAATTATATTAGCGTCGGAGACCCTGTTGTTGGTTTTCCCGTCAAGAAGCATGATGGGAAACTCGAAGGAGATGGTCACAACAACGACCGGAGGGAAGTGCACATGTACTACTCGTATCGACGGAACGACTTTGACAGGGCTAACTTAGTGGTGCTACAACACCTAGATGTGGTAGATGATTATGTGGCATGGCACAAAGGAATCATCGCAAAGAAGTACCGTGATAAGGGGATGCTCAAGACGGACGATGATGTACAGTGTGAACTTGTCCAAGTGATCATGAAGCAAGTCCTCGAACCAACGGGGATGTTCTACCATGGGCCAATCACGCGGGTTGATGTCCGAGCACTGCTAGTCGCTCAACGTCTAGAGTGAAGCATTTCACGAAGCTTGGGTGCTTCCTCCCTGACTATGAATATTGGAATGCTGACATGGAGGAATGATTGTCAATGACAATGTGATGTAACTAAACCATGGTCCTGAACTAGCGTGCCTTGTCACTATTGTCTTTCTATGGCAAAACTTTGAAATTATGCACGGCGAAACTATGTGATGTAACTAAACCGTGGTCCTGAACTAGCATAGATCGCTCTAGTTAACTAGTTTAGGTATTAGGAACTTCATCATTTATGTTTACTATTGATTGCTTTTTTGCTAATCATGCCTCTTTGTTTTCTTAAGTACATTATGTTGCATATTATCATTCAATTCATGAACTCATGATGCAGGTACATAGATCAGAGATGGCGAAGGACTACTACGCTGTGTGCATTCGGAGGGTTCCAGGAGTCTACGACCACTGGCCAGCCGCTCAGGCTCAGGTGCACAAGTACCCGGGTGCTAGCCTCAAAGGGTTCGACACCAGAGCCGAAGCGGAAAGTAGTTACTTGAGGTGGACACTCCAACATGAGCAGGTGCGGGACCGCCGGTACTACATAGTCGCGCTCTTGCTCATGCTGATCGCTCTTCTCTTCTATATCATGGTTTAGATAGAGATGATGAAACTTGTGTGTGTGCCATGACCATGCAGTTGCACTTATTCGAGACATGACATGATCGCACTTGTGTATTGCTATTTTCGAGATGTGATGATATTTGTGTTGAATGATGATGATGATGATGGTATGACGAGACTACTGTATGTCTATGATATGTGAGAATAGTGTATGTTTAGTATGATGTGATGAAACTATTGTATAGAGCCTGTATAAATACATCACAAATACGTAGAGGGTGCAAATCTGTGAAAGCAGGAATATTAGCAGTAGCGCTGGAAAATACTTACCAGTAATGCTGGCTTAGCAGCAGCGCGTCATCTGAACATGCGCTATAGATAGTTATCAGTAGCGTTGGTCCGGGAAGCGCTACTGATAACAATACTTACCAGTAGCGCTGCCCATACCAGCGCTACTACTAGGGTTTAGCTGTAGCGCGATAGCAGTAGCGCTGGACCCAGCGCTACTGCTATGCATATTTCAAGCGCTACTATTAGGGTTTTCCCTCGTAGTCGGAGTGGGCAAGCTCGAGAATTTGCAGATCAACAATGAAGACATAGTGAAGATATTACTCCAACCAGTGGGAGCAGTTAGGGAAGTTCGATATCTTCTAAAATGTTTAATTGTGGTTCTTGTTTTCTTTGATATCGCTTTTATAGCAAAGAATTGGTGAACTATTATGTACTCCAATGTCGTTGAATGAAATAAAGAAGTAAAGATATGTGTTTCGATGGCCGAAAATGAAATGCAAATAAAAAAATTACTTCGTTAAATATAAAGAATCGGGTAGGTCCGGTGAAATTTTAGTGAAGTTTATATACTGCACTAAGCCTTTTCTAGTTATGTGGAAACTTTGGAAGCACCAGAATGCAGTAGTCTTTGAAAGTGCGACACCCTTGGCTTATGGTGTAATTGTGAGGGTGGAATGCGAGGCTCAAGCATGGAAGACATCAGGTCCGTTGTAGGGCGACATTACGCCCTTCCTCGGGTCTTTGGCTAGGTGGGTGGCCGACGGATAGTTAGTCCTAGGTAGGTTTGTAGTAGACACACATCGCATGTAACCGTATGCGAGACATTCGTGGACGGGGCTCTTTTTTCCCTCTCATTCTTTAATACATGATACACACACTCGTGTTTATCCTAAAAAAAACTTTTAAGCGATCGGTTAGAAATGCCCTAACTCATGGGCCATGTGGTCTTATCTGACATGCCGGCTAGCTGGGCGGGCAAAAAACCAGCAACAGAGATCTATTCAAAATTTAGCAGGAGAAAGCAATTTAGAAGAAGAGGGATGTTCCATTCTTCCCTCCACCGATCCTCAAAATGCTTGGACCTCTGCACAGAGGAACAAGAAAGACTGAGGAAAGAGCAAAAGAAAAAGAACAGCATGCAAAGGAAAAGAAGTGTTGGCATGACATATACTCTTAGCATAAAATGAAAATGTAAGTATAATGACCAACGCACCGGTACCAACAGTACCGCTACACCACAAAATGTAAGTACCTCACACCAAGCAGTGTCAACTCTGTTGCCAAGTGGCGATTCAACCTGTGGTTGGATGATTAGAGGGACTGTGGTATCTTCAGCCCACCAGGGTTCAAGTCTTGATGCTCGTATTTATTCCTGTATTATTTCAGAATTTCTGGCGATGCGCATTAAGTGGAGGAGACTTTTCCGTCGACGACGAGATGCCTACGGTGACTTTGTAATTTTCAAGATAATATACCGGCCCAGTCTTTCGGAGGTGCTCATAGGGGTAGGGTATGCATGTATGCATTCATTGAGATGACTGTATGCGTATGTATATAAGCGCTTGCGTTTGTATCGTGTTCAAAAAACATTGTCACCAAGTGGAAGAAGACACGATGCATATGCTGCCGGGATGCCCCTTTGCCAGGGAGGTCTGGTATCCTGCGCCTGCATTGCCTCACACCCGATGGCTCTATATCCTTAGCAGACTGGTGGCCGACGACGGTCGCTACGACGCCGAGGTGCCGGTGTAGCCGTGTAGGGGCCTCAACACATTGATCGTTGCAACCTTCAGGTTCATGTTCATCTGGCTCGAGCGTAACAGTAGTTCTTTTTTTACCACAAAACCACCTTGCCAGACATCGTCGTTTCTCATACAAAGGCAGAGCTAGCGCTGTGGGTTTCGGGCCTTTCGGCTAGAGTTGTGGGCAGGCACCCGTTTCAAGTGCGCTAATTTTGTTCTCCGAGTGGTTTTGCATTTTGTACGGTCGTTCGGCCAACACCTTGTAATGACATACATGGCTGTAATCCCTCTATCTTAATAGAAAAGACATGCAGCGCTCATGCATGTTTTTGAAAAAACAAAAAAACATTAAAATTTCTGCAGGAAAACGGTTTCACAAAGAGAAGAAAAACTAGAAAAACTGGGGCATCCTCCTCCACCTCCTCCTCCTCCTCTAAGAAAGAAAGTTAGGGTTTGTGCCTCTCGCTGGCGCCGGTGCAGGTCCGCTTCGTCTCCGGTGGCCCTAGGGCCATGGAGGCGCGGTGGATCCTGACAAGGGCCGGCGGGAGGGCTCCGTTTCTAGTCGTTTTTTTCAATCTTGTTAGGGTTTGTGTCCTACTCAGAAAGGCGAGACGGCGGCGGCTCCCTGAAGATGGAATAAAGGTCTCCCCGCCTAGCCCCCGTTCCGGCGGTGCGTCTAGCATCGTTGGTGGGTGTGTGGAGGTGTGTCTCCGGCAGATCTATCTTTGGTTGATTTGCTCGGATCTCGTCGTTGTTCGTCTACGTTCGTGTGTCTTCGGTTTGGATCCTTCCGATCTACGTTATTTTTCATCGGCGGCTGTTGTTGTTCTGGGGTGCTGATCCTATGGGGCCTTAGCACGACGACTTTCCGACTGTCTACTACAACAAGTTGTGCCCGGCTCCGGCGATGGAGGAGCGATGACGGCGGCGTGCCTTCGGCTCGCTTCGGTGCTTGTAGTCGTCGCTAGGTGGTCTACGAATCTTGATGTAATTTTTATTTCTGCTATTCGTTGTACTGCCATGATTGAAGATGAATAGGTTGGAAGTTTTTCCGGAAAAAAAAAAAGAATGGCCGCAGTGTATTTCTTCTACCACGCAGCATAACGAGGGCAAAAAACTGCCGACACCTCAAACCGTAATTTCCAAGGGACGTGAAAAAAAGGGAGTTGGCATGGGTGGGCCGCCTAGTTAAGCTGGGCAATGGGCTACTGCCGGGGGCGTAAACCCCACAGCGCAATGTGCTCGTCCAGGCTTTTTGGCCCGGAAATGGCCTCCGCTCATGCTCGCGCAGAGCAGGAACAGCCATGGTATAATGTGCCACCCCTAAGCCAAGTCCTTCCTGCTGGTGCCTGCCCCTTCAGCCCACGAAACTACACCCATGCCAGCCCCTTCAGCCCTCCTTGGCTGGAGTTACAAGCGCTCGCCACCACGCCCGGCGGTTGCAAACGGCGGGTGCAGGTTTATATGCCGGTTGCAAACAAGCGCTCGAAATCACTACTTAAAAAGTACTTTCCTTAAAAAAAAACTTAAAAAGTACTCGTTGCAAACATCACTCCAACCTTCTAGATTGCGACAAATGATGCACTGTGCGCCACTTGTCGCAACATGAATTTTTTTCCTTTTTTCGTAGATTCATTTATTCAAAATGTTTTATCTTTTAAACTGTACGTTTAAATTTTGAACCGCTTTCATCATTGAATTCCTCGCGTCGAGATCTTTAAAATTAGATCCCATATTGATAGCTTGACAAACTTTTTTTTTCACAAAAAATCCGAAAGAAAAAACCGGACAAAAAACCAAACAGTGCGTCTCGCGGAAGCAAAACCGTGGCTCTCGCGAAAGAAAAAAAACAGAAAACACATTTTTTTTCTGTTTTCGAGAGGCACGACCGTGACTCTAGGAAAATCACAATCATGCCTCTCGCGGAGGCAAAACCGTGACTCTCGCGAAAGAAAAATAAATAGAAAACTTATTTTTTTTCTGTTTTCGAGAGGCACGGCCGTGACTCTCGCGAAAGCACAATCATGCCTCTCGCGGGAAGCAAAACCGTGACTCTCGCGAAATAAAAAAAATACGTTTTTCCGTTTTCGAGAGGCACGGTCGTGACTCTCGCGAAAGCAAAACCGTAACTCTCGCGAAGGGGGAAAACGCATTTTTTGCGCAATTTTTTTTTTGAAAACTTTTTTTTTTATCAAAATGCTAAGGAAGATCGGTGGAAAACCAAAACGTCGAAAGCCCGATAAAAAGCCAAAAATGTGTGCGCAAAATAAATAAAAAATCAAAATCCAAAGGAGCGCCAGAGCGCGACATATGGCGAATGACTGAGAGCGCGCCAAGTGGCGCTGATCGTTACGAGGCTCCCAAAGGAACGCTCGTTAACTAGTTGGTCTCGAAAAAACTCTATGATGCATTTGATGCGTGGCGACAAATGCTATTTGTTGCCCATTGCGAGACGTAAGTAGGTCCTGCCTCCGGCGCGGTGCTACTTCTATGTAATTTAACTTAATCCCAGCCTCAACTGGTAAAATAAAGATTCCACACGTAAATTATCACTAATTAATTCAGTACTTCAAGTGCCGACTGCCGGCCGCTAAGCAGTAGTAACGCTATTTAACTCGTCGTTCCATATGGTTAATTTTTATTTTTAAAAATACATGCAACTTTATTCATAATCATAACAATTACAAGTACACCGATTTGGACCGAAACTTCAAGAAAATACAAAGTAATTTCCATGAATAATAACTATAATAAAATCTCTTGAAAACACCTTCTTCGTGGTATCAATCTCTTCTCGAAAAATTACTTCAAAGACTTTGGTAAAGTGGCTACAATTGGACTGGAGCAGCAGTGTTGTCATTCTTTTAAATGCACGAATAACCAATAATGGTTTCTGAAAGCGCCTTGAGTCGTCTATCAAAAAGATGGGAAGTCTTGATCAACGAACGAACTTGAGCCGGGATGATCCTCTAAGAGCATCTACAACTGGACTTGGCAAATCCGGCCCCTCAAACGCCCGCCGAAGTGTCCGGGCACGCCAGCAGGCGTGTCCGGGCGGCGGACCCACATATTTTGTTCCGTGCATCCACATATCTCAAATCCGGATTCTCAAATCCATGCACGTCGATCGTGCAACATAATGTGGCACGTAAATAGCAATTGTTGGTATGAAGCATACATAGCGTTTACATAAAATTTATTTGAAGTGTCAAACTCAAGCATTGCCTCCTTGGTTGCCATTGTGGATCCTCATGTGCTCCACAATATAATTGTGTAGCTGCGCGTGCACCTGCTGATCTCGAAGATTCTGATGCATATACAGAAAGTTCATAAGCCGAGCCGCATCTTGATCTTTCGGGATTTCAACTTGTTCTCCAGGTGCTTAGAAATCATGGGTTTGGGCTACACCATCACCCTCATTCTCGACAATCATATTATGCAGAATAACAGAACATGTCATCAGCTACCACAAAGTTTCCGATTCTCACATCATTGCAGCGCTCCGCACAATTCCCCAACGAGCTTGAAGCACACCAAATGCCATCTCCACGTTCTTCCTAGCCGCTTCCTACATCATCGCAAAGTGGCTCGGTTTATTGCCACGCGGCTCGGATATGATCTTCACAAATGCCGCCCACTTAGGATAGATACCATCGGCAAGATAGTACCCCATGTTGTAGTCCCGACGGTTGACGGTATAGTTGCACGACGGTGATTCCCCATTGCAAAGCCTCCTAAACACCGGAGATCCTTGAAGTACACTAATGTCGTTGTGAGAACCGGGCATTCCAAAGAAAGCATGCCAAATCAATAAGTCATGTGATGCCACCGCTTCTAGTATGATGGTGGCCTATTTGGTGTGACCTTGTTATATCCCCGCAGACCATTGGGGCAATTTTTCCATTGCCAATGCATGCAATCAATTGATCCGAGCATTCCTGGAAATCCCCTTGTCTCTCCAATAGCCAGCAACTTCTCCGCGTCTTGCGTATTTGGTTCTCTGAGATACTCCGGTCCAGACACCTCAACCACATCGCGAGCAAATTTGACAGTAGTCTTCAGGCACATGCTCTTACCCATCTTGATCATCTCACCAACGACGTCTGCAGCAGTACCAAGTGCAAGCATCCTCAGAGTAGCCGTGCACTTTTGCTTGGCCGAGGAAGAGAGTTGGCCGCGGAAATCCCTTCTCATCTTGAAGTAGTCATCGTGTGCCTCCACTCTCTCCACAATACGCAAAAACAATGATTTTCGCGTGCGAAAACGGCGATGAAGCCATGGATCATCCGAGAAAGCAGGTGTGGGAGCAAAATAGTCATTGTGCAGTAGCTTTGCTCTGGATAACCTGTCCCGGTTGATCACTCTTCTCCCTTTGATTGAGCCCATGAAGTTGAGAATATGCTCCACTTGCCGGCCCATTTCCTCTTGCATGCTCATGAGCATGATCATGTCCACTTCTTGGTCCGAATCCAACGAATCGAAGAACTCATCTTGAATCATCTGGTCAAGCTCCGTCGGCCCATACTCCTCGTCCGACTAAGCATCAGAATCCATCATTTATCTAACAAAATCACAATAATTTTGATCAGTCAATGTGTCGAACACATCAAGGGCAAGATGGAGGCGGAGAGTTCCCGGACGTACCACGGTGGCGTCCGGGCCGGCGACAATGTCCCCGCGGCGAGGACGGGAGCGCTTTTCTGGAGCTGGCGGCGAAGAGCCTGGGAACGGCTATGGAGCGGGCGCGGCGGCGGAGCTGCGAGCCGGACGACACAGAGGAGGAAGAAGAGAAGAGGGAGCAAATGGATCCAGCAGCTCGGGGGGTGGATTTGGTGAAATTTGGGGTGGGGTTTGGTTGTCGGGTCCGACGTGGCGGGCGTGCCCAGGCACCCCATATCCGCCTCATATTTGGGCTGGATATGGGGGGTGCCGGTCAGTCACGTTTGAGGGCCGTTTGAGGGGCCTATCTGGATCAAAAAATCGTGAGCAGGCAGTGACCGGGCAACCTATCCGGACATATGAGGCGGGTTTAAGCAGGGGCGGAGACAGGGGCGAGCAGGGGCTAGACCCCCCCAACGATCGGCCCCCTCAATGTTTCACGCGGCATACTAGTTTTTTTTTGAGACAACCTCACGAAGCTTTTTATTAAGTCATCACAATGTTTACAGGGACGAAAGAGTGTTCTCCGGGGTGCCCTAACCAAACATGGCGGCCAGCCCCGAGGGATAAAACATGCTTCGCTAAGTTGTGAGCTTTGAAATTCGAGCTCCTAAATTGATGACTAAATTTACAAAAATCAAAATCAGTCGATCGACGGACTTGTTGGGTAACGTTGCAGAAAACAAAAATTTTCCTACTCGTTTCACCAAGATCATCTAGGAGTTCATCTAGCAACGAGTCATTGGATGCATCTACGTACCTTGTAGATCGCGAGCGGAAGCGTTCAAAGAACGGGGATGATGTAGTCGAACACGACGTGATTCGAATCACCGGAGATCCTAGCACCGAACGGACGGCACCTCCGCGTTCAACACACGTACGGAACAGCCACGTCTCCTCCTTTTTGATCCAGCAAGGGAGGGAGGAGAGGTTGAGGGAGATGGCACCAGCAGCAGCACGACGGCGTGGTGTTGATGGAGCTGCAGTACTCCGGCAGAGCTTCGCTAAGCAATAAGGAGATGGAGGAGGTGTTGGGGAGGGAGAAGGAGGCAACCAAAGGCCAAGGACTCAAAGTATGAAGTCCCTCCTCTCCCCACTATATATAGGGGTGCCAAGGGGGGGTGGCCGGCCCTAGGAGATCCAATCTCCTAGGGGGTGCGGCGGCCAAGGGGGGTTTCCCTCCCCCCCAAGGCACCTAGGAGGTGCCTTACCCTCCTAGGACTCTTGCCCCCTTGAACCCTAGGCGCATGGGCCTATGTGGAGCTGGTGCCCTTGGCCCAAGTAGGCCAAGGCGCACCCCGTACAGCCCATGTGGCCCCCGGGGATGGGTGGCCCCACCCGGTGGGCCCCCGGGACCCCTCCGGTGGTCCCGGTACAATACCGATAACCCCGAAACTTGTCCCGATGCCCGAAACAGGACTTCCCATATATAAATCTTTACCTCCGGACCATTCCGGAACTCCTCGTGACGTCCGGGATCTCATCCGGGACTCCGAACAACATTCGGGTTACTGCATATACATATCCCTACAACCCTAGCGTAACTGAACCTTAAGTGTGTAGACCCTACGGGTTCGGGAGACATGTAGACATGACCGAGATCGCTCTCCGGTCAATAACCAACAGCGGGATCTGGATACCCATGTTGGCTCCCACATGCTCCACGATGATCTCATCGGATGAACCACGATGTCGAGGATTTAGTCAACCCCGTATGCAATTCCCTTTGTCAATCGATATGTTACTTGCCCGAGATTCGATCGTCGGTATCCCAATACCTCGTTCAATCTTGTTACCGGCAAGTCACTTTACTCGTACCGTAATGCATGATCCCATGACCAAACACTTGGTCACTTTGAGCTCATTATGATGATGCATTACTTGAGTGGGCCCAGTGATATCTCTCCGTCATACGGAGTGACAAATCCCAGTCTCGATCCATATAAAACAATAGATACTTTCAGAGATACCTGTAGTGCACCTTTATAGTCACCCAGTTACGTTGTGACGTTTGATACACCCAAAGCACTCCTACGGTATCCAGGAGTTATACGATCTCATGGTCGAAGGAAGAGATACTTTGACATTGCAAAAACTCTAGCAAACGAACTATACGATCTTGTGCTATGTTTAGGATTGGGTCTTGTCCATCACATCATTATCCTAATGATGTGATCCCGTTATCAATGACATCTAATGTCCATAGCCAGGAAACCATGACTATCTATTGATCAACGAGCTAGTCAACTAGAGGCTTACTAGGGACATGTTGGTGTCTGTTATTCACACATGTATTACAATTTCCGGATAACACAATTATAGCATGAATAAAGACAATTATCATGAACAAAGAAATATAATAATAATGCTTTTATTATTGCCTCTAGGGCATATTTCCAACAGTCTCCCACTTGCACTAGAGTCAATAATCTAGTTACATTGTGATGAATCGAACACCCATGGAATTCTGGTGTTGATCATGTTTTGCTCTTGGGAGAGGTTTAGTCAACGGATCTGCTACATTCAGGTCCGTATGTACTTTACAAATCTCTATGTCTCCATCTTGAACATTTTCACGGATGGAGTTGAAGCGACGCTTGATGTGCCTTGTCTTCTTGTGAAACCTGGGCTCCTTGGCAAGTGCAATAGCTCCAGTGTTGTCACAGAAGAGCTTGATCGGCCCCGACGCATTGGGTATGACTCCTAGGTCGGTGATGAACTCCTTCACCCATATTGCTTCATGTGCTGCCTCCGAGGCTGCCATGTACTCCGCTTCACATGTAGATCCCGCCACGACGCTTTTCTTGCAACTGCACCAGCTTACTGCCCCACCATTCAAAATATACACGTATCCGGTTTGTGACTTAGAGTCATCCAGATCTGTGTCGAAGCTAGCGTCGACGTAACCTTTTACGACGAGCTCTTCGTCACCTCCATAAACGAGAAATATTTCCTTAGTCCTTTTCAGGTACTTCAGGATATTCTTGACCGCTGTCCAGTGTTCCTTGCCGGGATTACTTTGGTACCTTCCTACCAAACTTACGGCAAGGTTTACATCAAGTCTGGTACACAGCATGGCATACATAATAGAACCTATGGCTGAGGCATAGGGGATGACACTCATCTCTTCTATCTCTGCTGCCGTGGTCGGACATTGAGCTGAGCTCAATTTCACACCTTGCAAAACAGGCAAGAACCCTTTCTTGGACTGATCCATTTTGAACTTGTTCAAAATCTTATCAAGATATGTGCTTTGTGAAAGACCTATGAGGCGTCTTGATCTATCCCTATAGATCTTGATGCCTAATATATAAGCAGCTTCTCCAAGGTCCTTCATTGAAAAACTCTTATTCAAGTAGGCCTTAATGCTGTCCAAAAGTTCTATATCATTTCCCATCAAAAGTATGTCATCTACATATAGTATGAGAAATGCTATAGAGCTCCCACTCACTTTCTTGTAAACACAGGCTTCTCCATAAGTCTGTGTAAACCCAAACGCTTTGATCATCTCATCAAAACGAATGTTCCAACTCTGAGATGCTTGCACCAGCCCATAAATCGAGCGTTGGAGCTTGCACACCTTGTCAGCATTTTTAGGATCAACAAAACCTTCCGGCTGCATCATATACAATTCTTCCTTAAGGAAACCATTAAGGAATGCCGTTTTGACGTCCATTTGCCAAATTTCATAATCATAAAATGCGGCAATTGCTAACATGATTCGGACGGACTTCAGCTTCGCTACCGGTGAGAAAGTCTCATCATAGTCAATCCCTTGAACTTGTCGATAACCCTTAGCGACAAGCCGAGCTTTATAGATGGTCACATTACCATCCGCGTCTGTCTTCTTCTTAAAGATCCATTTATTTTCTATGGCTCGCCGTTCTACGGGCAAGTCAGTCAAAGTCCATACTTCGTTTTCATACATGGATCCTATCTCGGATTTCATGGCTTCTAGCCATTTGTCGGAATCCGGACCCGCCATCGCTTCTTCATAGTTCGAAGGTTCACCGTTGTCTAACAACATGATTTCCAAGACAGGGTTGCTGTACCACTCTGGTGCGGAACGTGTCCTCGTGGACCTTCGAATTTCAGTAGGAGCTTGATCAGAAGTATCTTGATCATTATCATTAACTTCCTCTCTAGTCGGTGCAGGCACCTCAGGAACATTTTCTTGAGTTGCGCCATTTTCCGGTTCAAGAGGTAATACTTCATCAAGCTCTACTTTCTTCCCACTTACTTCTTTCGAGAGAAACTCTTTCTCCAGAAAGGACCCATTCTTGGCAACAAAGATCTTGCCTTCGGATCTGAGGTAGAAGATATACCCAACAGTTTCTTTAGGGTATCCTATGAAGACGCATTTTTCCGATTTGGGTTCGAGCTTTTCAGGTTGAAGTTTCCTGACATAAGCATCGCATCCCCAAACTTTTAGAAATGACAGCTTAGGTTTCTTCCCAAACCATAATTCATACGGTGTCGTCTCAACGGATTTCGACGGGGCCCTATTTAAAGTGAATGCGGCAGTCTCTAAAGCATAGCCCCAAAAAGATAGTGGTAAATCGGCAAGAGACATCATAGATCGCACCATATCTAATAGAGTGCGATTACGACGTTCGGACACACCATTACGCTGAGGTGTCCCAGGCGGCGTGAGTTGTGAAACTATTCCACATTTTCTTAAGTGTGTACCAAACTCGTGACTCAAGTATTCTCCTCCACGATCTGATCGTAGAAACTTGATTTTCCTGTCACGTTGATTCTCAACTTCACTCTGAAATTCCTTGAACTTTTCAAAGGTCTCAGACTTGTGTTTCATTAAGTAGACATACCCATATCTACTCAAGTCATCAGTGAGGGTGAGAACATAACGATAGCCACCGCGAGCCTCAACACTCATTGGACCGCACACATCAGTATGTATGATTTCCAATAAGTTGGTTGCTCTCTCCATTGTTCCTGAGAATGGAGTCTTGGTCTTTTTTTCCCATGAAACATGGTTCGCACGTGTCAAATGATTCGTAATCAAAAGACTCTAAAAGTCCATCAGCATGGAGCTTCTTCATGCGTTTGACACCTATGTGACCGAGGCGGCAGTGCCACAAGTATGTGGGACTATCACTATCAATCTTACATCTTTTGGTACTTACACTATGAATATGTGTAGCATTACGCTCGAGATTCATAAAGAATAAACCATTCACCATCGGAGCATGACCATAAAACATATCTCTCATATAAATAGAACAACCATTATTCTCGGATTTAAATGAGTAGCCATCTCGAATTAAACGAGATCCTGATACAATGTTCATGCTCAAACTTGGCACAAAATAACAATTATTGAGGTTCAAAACTAATCCCGTAGGTAAATGTAGAGGTAGCGTGCCGACGGCGATCACATCGACCTTGGAACCATTCCCGACGCGCATCGTCACCTCGTCCTTCGCCAGTCTCCGTTTATTCCGCAGCTCCTGTTGTGTGTTACAAATATGAGCAACGGCACCGGTATCAATACCCAGGAGTTACTACGATTACTGGTAAGGTACACATCAATTACATGTATATCAAATATACCTTTGGTTTTGCCGGCCTTCTTGTCTGCTAAGTATTTGGGGCAGTTCCGCTTCCAGTGACCACTTTCCTTGCAATAAAAACACTCAGTCTCGGGCTTGGGTCCATTCTTTGGCTTCTTCCCGGCAGCTTGCTTGCTGGGCGCGGCAACTACCTTGCCGTCCTTCTTGAAGTTCTTTTTACCCTTGCCCTTCTTGAACTTAGTGGTTTTATTGATCATCAACACTTGATGTTCCTTTCTGACTTCTACCTCTGCTGATTTCAGCATAGCAAATACTTCAGGAATGGTCTTTTCCATCCCCTGCATATTGAAGTTCATCACAAAGCTCTTGTAGCTCGGTGGAAGCGACTGGAGGATTCTGTCAATGACCGCATCATCCAGGAGATTAACTCCCAGCTGAGTCAAGCGGTTATGTAACCCAGACATAGTGAGTATGTGCTCACTGACAGAACTATTTTCCTCCATCTTACAGCTGAAGAATTTGTCAGAGACTTCATATCTCTCGACCCGGGCATGAGCTTGGAAAACCATTTTCAGCTCTTCGAACATCTCATATGCTCCATGTCTCTCAAAACGCTTTTGGAGCCCCGGCTCTAAGCTGTAAAGCATGCCGCACTGAACGAGGGAGTAGTCATCAGAACGTGCCTGCCAAGCGTTCATAACGTCTTGTTCTGCAGGGAGAACAGGTGCATCACCTAGCGGTGCTTGTAGGACATAATCTTTCTTGGCAGCTATGAGGATGATCCTCAGGTTCCGGACCCAGTCCGTATAGTTGCTGCCATCGTCTTTCAGCTTGGTTTTCTCTAGAAACGCGTTGAAGTTGAGGACTACGTTGGCCATTTGATCTACAAGACATATTGTAAAAATTTAGACTAAGTTCATGATAATTAAGTTCATCTAATCAAATTATAATGAACTCCCACTCGGATTTGACATCCCTTTGGTCATCTAAGTGTTACACGATCCGAGTCGACTAGGCCGTGTCCGATCATCACGTGAGACGGACTAGTCATCGTCGGTGAACATTCTCATGTAGATCGTATCTTCCATACGACTCGTGTTCGACCTTTCGGTCTCCGTGTTCCGAGGCCATGTCTGTACATGCTAGGCTCGTCAAGTTAACCCTAAGTGTTTTCGCTGTGTAAAACTGTCTTACACCCGTTGTATGTGAACGTAAGAATCTATCACACCCGATCATCACGTGGTGCTTCGAAACGACGAACTGTAGCAACGGTGCACAGTTAGGGGAGAACACTTCTTGAAATTTTTGTAAGGGATCATCTTATTTACTACCGTCGTTCTAAGTAAACAAGATGCATAAAACATAATAAACATCGCATGCAATTATATAAAGTAGTGACATGATATGGCCAATATCATATAGCTCCTTTGATCTTCATCTTCGGGGCTCCATGATCATCTTGTCACCGGCACGACACCATGATCTCCATCATCATGATCTCCATCATCGTGTCTTCATGAAGTTGTCACGCCAACGACTACTTCTACTTCTATGACTAACACGTTTAGTAATAAAGTAAAGTAGTTTACATGGCGTTCTTTAATGACACGCAGGTCATACAAAAAATAAAGACAACTCCTATGGCTCCTGCCGGTTGTCATACTCATCGACATGCAAGTCGTGATTCCTATTACAATAGCATGAACATCTCATACATGACATATAGATCATTCATCATTCATCACAACTTTGGCCATATCATATCACAAAGCACTTGCTGCAAAAACAAGTTAGACGTCCTCTAATTGTTGTTTGCAAGTTTTACGTGGCTGAAGTAGGGTTCTAGCAAGAACGTTTTCTTACCTACGTGAAACCACAACGTGATTTGTCAACTTCTATTTACCCTTCATAAGGACCCTTTTCATCGAATCCGCTTCAACTAAAGTAGGAGAGACAGACACCCGCCAGCCACCTTATGCAACTTGTGCATGTTAATCGGTGGAACCGGTCTCACGTAAGCGTACGTGTAAGGTTGGTCTGGGCCGCTTCATCCCACAATACCGCTGAAGCAAGATAAGACTAGTAGCGGCAAGAAAGTTGACAAATCTACGCCCACAACCAATTGTGTTCTACTCGTGCAAGAAGAACTACGCATAGACCTAGCTCATGATGCCACTGTTGGGTAACGTTGCAGAAAACAAAAAATTTCCTACTCGTTTCACCAAGATCATCTAGGAGTTCATCTAGCAACGAGTCATTGGATGCATCTACGTACCTTGTAGATCGCGAGCGGAAGCGTTCAAAGAACGGGGATGATGTAGTCGAACACGACGTGATTCGAATCACCGGAGATCCTAGCACCGAACGGACGGCACCTCCGCGTTCAACACACGTACGGAACAGCCACGTCTCCTCCTTCTTGATCCAGCAAGGGAGGGAGGAGAGGTTGAGGGAGATGGCACCAGCAGCAGCACGACGGCGTGGTGTTGATGGAGCTGCAGTACTCCGGCAGAGCTTCGCTAAGCAATAAGGAGATGGAGGAGGTGTTGGGGAGGGAGAAGGAGGCAACCAAAGGCCAAGGACTGAAAGTATGAAGTCCCTCCTCTCCCCACTATATATAGGGGTGCCAAGGGGGGGTGGCCGGCCCTAGGAGATCCAATCTCCTAGGGGGTGCGGCGGCCAAGGGGGGTTTCCCTCCCCCCCAAGGCACCTAGGAGGTGCCTTACCCTCCTAGGACTCTTGCCCCCTTGAACCCTAGGCGCATGGGCCTATGTGGGGCTGGTGCCCTTGGCCCAAGTAGGCCAAGGCGCACCCCCTACAGCCCATGTGGCCCCCGGGGATGGGTGGCCCCACCCGGTGGGCCCCCGGGACCCCTCCGGTGGTCCCGGTACAATACCGATAACCCCGAAACTTGTCCCGATGCCCGAAACAGGACTTCCCATATATAAATCTTTACCTCCGGACCATTCTGGAACTCCTCGTGACGTACGGGATCTCATCCGGGACTCCGAACAACATTCGGGTTACTGCATATACATATCCCTACAACCCTAGCGTAACTGAACCTTAAGTGTGTAGACCCTACGGGTTCGGGAGACATGTAGACATGACCGAGATCGCTCTCCGGTCAAGAACCAACAGCGGGATCTGGATACCCATGTTGGCTCCCACATGCTCCACGATGATCTCATCGGATGAACCACGATGTCGAGGTTTAATCAACCCCGTATGCAATTCCCTTTGTCAATCGATATGTTACTTGCCCGAGATTCGATCGTCGGTATCCCAATACCTCGTTCAATCTTGTTACCGGCAAGTCACTTTACTCGTACCGTAATGCATGATCCCATGACCAAACACTTGGTCACTTTGAGCTCATTATGATGATGCATTACTTGAGTGGGCCCAGTGATATCTCTCCGTCATACGGAGTGACAAATCCCAGTCTCGATCCATATAAAACAATAGATACTTTCGGAGATACCTGTAGTGCACCTTTATAGTCACCCAGTTACGTTGTGACGTTTGATACACCCAAAGCACTCCTACGGTATCCAGGAGTTATACGATCTCATGGTCGAAGGAAGAGATACTTTGACATTGCAAAAACTCTAGCAAACGAACTATACGATCTTGTGCTACGTTTAGGATTGGGTCTTGTCCATCACATCATTATCCTAATGATGTGATCCCGTTATCAATGACATCTAATGTCCATAGCCAGGAAACCATGACTATCTATTGATCAACGAGCTAGTCAACTAGAGGCTTACTAGGGACATGTTGGTGTCTGTTATTCACACATGTATTACGATTTCCGGATAACACAATTATAGCATGAATAAAGACAATTATCATGCACAAAGAAATATAATAATAATGCTTTTATTATTGCCTCTAGGGCATATTTCCAACAGTCTCCCACTTGCACTAGAGTCAATAATCTAGTTACATTGTGATGAATCGAACACCCATGGAATTCTGGTGTTGATCATGTTTTGCTCTTGGGAGAGGTTTAGTCAACGGATCTGCTACATTCAGGTCCGTATGTACTTTACAAATCTCTATGTCTCCATCTTGAACATTTTCACGGATGGAGTTGAAGCGACGCTTGATGTGCCTTGTCTTCTTGTGAAACCTGGGCTCCTTGGCAAGTGCAATAGCTCCAGTGTTGTCACAGAAGAGCTTGATCGGCCCCGACGCATTGGGTATGACTCCTAGGTCGGTGATGAACTCCTTCACCCATATTGCTTCATGTGCTGCCTCCGAGGCTGCCATGTACTCCGCTTCACATGTAGATCCCGCCACGACGCTTTTCTTGCAACTGCACCAGCTTACTGCCCCACCATTCAAAATATACACGTATCCGGTTTGTGACTTAGAGTCATCCAGATCTGTGTCGAAGCTAGCGTCGACGTAACCTTTTACGACGAGCTCTTCGTCACCTCCATAAACGAGAAATATTTCCTTAGTCCTTTTCAGGTACTTCAGGATATTCTTGACCGCTGTCCAGTGTTCCTTGCCGGGATTACTTTGGTACCTTCCTACCAAACTTACGGCAAGGTTTACATCAAGTCTGGTACACAGCATGGCATACATAATAGAACCTATGGCTGAGGCATAGGGGATGACACTCATCTCTTCTATCTCTGCTGCCGTGGTCGGACATTGAGCTGAGCTCAATTTCACACCTTGCAAAACAGGCAAGAACCCTTTCTTGGACTGATCCATTTTGAACTTGTTCAAAATCTTATCAAGATATGTGCTTTGTGAAAGACCTATGAGGCGTCTTGATCTATCCCTATAGATCTTGATGCCTAATATATAAGCAGCTTCTCCAAGGTCCTTCATTGAAAAACTCTTATTCAAGTAGGCCTTAATGCTGTCCAAAAGTTCTATATCATTTCCCATCAAAAGTATGTCATCTACATATAGTATGAGAAATGCTATAGAGCTCCCACTCACTTTCTTGTAAACACAGGCTTCTCCATAAGTCTGTGTAAACCCAAACGCTTTGATCATCTCATCAAAACGAATGTTCCAACTCCGAGATGCTTGCACCAGCCCATAAATCGAGCGTTGGAGCTTGCACACCTTGTCAGCATTTTTAGGATTAACAAAACCTTCCGGCTGCATCATATACAATTCTTCCTTAAGGAAACCATTAAGGAATGCCGTTTTGACGTCCATTTGCCAAATTTCATAATCATAAAATGCGGCAATTGCTAACATGATTCGGACGGACTTCAGCTTTGCTACCGGTGAGAAAGTCTCATCATAGTCAATCCCTTGAACTTGTCGATAACCCTTAGCGACAAGCCGAGCTTTATAGATGGTCACATTACCATCCGCGTCTGTCTTCTTCTTAAAGATCCATTTATTTTCTATGGCTCGCCGTTCTACGGGCAAGTCAGTCAAAGTCCATACTTCGTTTTCATACATGGATCCTATCTCGGATTTCATGGCTTCTAGCCATTTGTCGGAATCCGGACCCGCCATCGCTTCTTCATAGTTCGAAGGTTCACCGTTGTCTAACAACATGATTTCCAAGACAGGGTTGCCGTACCACTCTGGTGCGGAACGTGTCCTCGTGGACCTTCGAATTTCAGTAGGAGCTTGATCAGAAGTATCTTGATCATTATCATTAACTTCCTCTCTAGTTGGTGCAGGCACCTCAGGAACATTTTCTTGAGTTGCGCCATTTTCCGGTTCAAGAGGTAATACTTCATCAAGCTCTAATTTCCTCCCACTTACTTCTTTCGAGAGAAACTCTTTCTCCAGAAAGGACCCATTCTTGGCAACAAAGATCTTGCCTTCGGATCTGAGGTAGAAGATATACCCAACAGTTTCTTTAGGGTATCCTATGAAGACGCATTTTTCTGATTTGGGTTCGAGCTTTTCAGGTTGAAGTTTCCTGACATAAGCATCGCATCCCCAAACTTTTAGAAATGACAGCTTAGGTTTCTTCCCAAACCATAATTCATACGGTGTCGTCTCAACGGATTTCGACGGGGCCCTATTTAAAGTGAATGCGGCAGTCTCTAAAGCATAGCCCCAAAAAGATAGTGGTAAATCGGCAAGAGACATCATAGATCGCACCATATCTAATAGAGTGCGATTACGACGTTCGGACACACCATTACGCTGAGGTGTCCCAGGCGGCGTGAGTTGTGAAACTATTCCACATTTTCTTAAGTGTGTACCAAACTCGTGACTCAAGTATTCTCCTCCACGATCTGATCGTAGAAACTTGATTTTCCTGTCACGTTGATTCTCAACTTCACTCTGAAATTCCTTGAACTTTTCAAAGGTCTCAGACTTGTGTTTCATTAAGTAGACATACCCATATCTACTCAAGTCATCAGTGAGGGTGAGAACATAACGATAGCCACCGCGAGCCTCAACACTCATTGGACCGCACACATCAGTATGTATGATTTCCAATAAGTTGGTTGCTCTCTCCATTGTTCCTGAGAATGGAGTCTTGGTCTTTTTTTCCCATGAAACATGGTTCGCACGTGTCAAATGATTCGTAATCAAAAGACTCTAAAAGTCCATCAGCATGGAGCTTCTTCATGCGTTTGACACCTATGTGACCGAGGCGGCAGTGCCACAAGTATGTGGGACTATCACTATCAATCTTACATCTTTTGGTACTTACACTATGAATATGTGTAGCATTACGCTCGAGATTCATAAAGAATAAACCATTCACCATCGGAGCATGACCATAAAACATATCTCTCATATAAATAGAACAACCATTATTCTCGGATTTAAATGAGTAGCCATCTCGAATTAAACGAGATCCTGATACAATGTTCATGCTCAAACTTGGCACAAAATAACAATTATTGAGGTTCAAAACTAATCCCGTAGGTAAATGTAGAGGTAGCGTGCCGACGGCGATCACATCGACCTTGGAACCATTCCCGACGCGCATCGTCACCTCGTCCTTCGCCAGTCTCCGTTTATTCCGCAGCTCCTGTTGTGTGTTACAAATATGAGCAACGGCACCGGTATCAATACCCAGGAGTTACTACGATTACTGGTAAGGTACACATCAATTACATGTATATCAAATATACCTTTGGTTTTGCCGGCCTTCTTGTCTGCTAAGTATTTGGGGCAGTTCCGCTTCCAGTGACCACTTTCCTTGCAATAAAAACACTCAGTCTCGGGCTTGGGTCCATTCTTTGGCTTCTTCCCGGCAGCTTGCTTGCTGGGCGCGGCAACTACCTTGCCGTCCTTCTTGAAGTTCTTTTTACCCTTGCCCTTCTTGAACTTAGTGGTTTTATTGATCATCAACACTTGATGTTCCTTTCTGACTTCTACCTCTGCTGATTTCAGCATAGCAAATACTTCAGGAATGGTCTTTTCCATCCCCTGCATATTGAAGTTCATCACAAAGCTCTTGTAGCTCGGTGGAAGCGACTGGAGGATTCTGTCAATGACCGCATCATCCAGGAGATTAACTCCCAGCTGAGTCAAGCGGTTATGTAACCCAGACATAGTGAGTATGTGCTCACTGACAGAACTATTTTCCTCCATCTTACAGCTGAAGAATTTGTCAGAGACTTCATATCTCTCGACCCGGGCATGAGCTTGGAAAACCATTTTCAGCTCTTCGAACATCTCATATGCTCCATGTCTCTCAAAACGCTTTTGGAGCCCCGGCTCTAAGCTGTAAAGCATGCCGCACTGAACGAGGGAGTAGTCATCAGAACGTGCCTGCCAAGCGTTCATAACGTCTTGTTCTGCAGGGAGAACAGGTGCATCACCTAGCGGTGCTTGTAGGACATAATCTTTCTTGGCAGCTATGAGGATGATCCTCAGGTTCCGGACCCAGTCCGTATAGTTGCTGCCATCGTCTTTCAGCTTGGTTTTCTCTAGAAACGCGTTGAAGTTGAGGACTACGTTGGCCATTTGATCTACAAGACATATTGTAAAAATTTAGACTAAGTTCATGATAATTAAGTTCATCTAATCAAATTATAATGAACTCCCACTCGGATTTGACATCCCTTTGGTCATCTAAGTGTTACACGATCCGAGTCGACTAGGCCGTGTCCGATCATCACGTGAGACGGACTAGTCATCGTCGGTGAACATTCTCATGTAGATCGTATCTTCCATACGACTCGTGTTCGACCTTTCGGTCTCCGTGTTCCGAGGCCATGTCTGTACATGCTAGGCTCGTCAAGTTAACCCTAAGTGTTTTCGCTGTGTAAAACTGTCTTACACCCGTTGTATGTGAACGTAAGAATCTATCACACCCGATCATCACGTGGTGCTTCGAAACGACGAACTGTAGCAACGGTGCACAGTTAGGGGAGAACACTTCTTGAAATTTTTGTAAGGGATCATCTTATTTACTACCGTCGTTCTAAGTAAACAAGATGCATAAAACATAATAAACATCGCATGCAATTATATAAAGTAGTGACATGATATGGCCAATATCATATAGCTCCTTTGATCTTCATCTTCGGGGCTCCATGATCATCTTGTCACCGGCACGACACCATGATCTCCATCATCATGATCTCCATCATCGTGTCTTCATGAAGTTGTCACGCCAACGACTACTTCTACTTCTATGACTAACGCGTTTAGTAATAAAGTAAAGTAGTTTACATGGCGTTCTTTAATGACTCGCAGGTCATACAAAAAATAAAGACAACTCCTATGGCTCCTGCCGGTTGTCATACTCATCGACATGCAAGTCGTGATTCCTATTACAATAGCATGAACATCTCATACATGACATATAGATCATTCATCATTCATCACAACTTTGGCCATATCATATCACAAAGCACTTGCTGCAAAAACAAGTTAGACGTCCTCTAATTGTTGTTTGCAAGTTTTACGTGGCTGAAGTAGGGTTCTAGCAAGAACGTTTTCTTACCTACGTGAAACCACAACGTGATTTGTCAACTTCTATTTACCCTTCATAAGGACCCTTTTCATCGAATCCGCTTCAACTAAAGTAGGAGAGACAGACACCCGCCAGCCACCTTATGCAACTTGTGCATGTTAGTCGGTGGAACCGGTCTCACGTAAGCGTACGTGTAAGGTTGGTCCGGGCCGCTTCATCCCACAATACCGCTGAAGCAAGATAAGACTAGTAGCGGCAAGAAAGTTGACAAATCTACGCCCACAACCAATTGTGTTCTACTAGTGCAAGAAGAACTACGCATAGACCTAGCTCATGATGCCACTGTTGGGTAACGTTGCAGAAAACAAAAATTTTCCTACTCGTTTCACCAAGATCATCTAGGAGTTCATCTAGCAACGAGTCATTGGATGCATCTACGTACCTTGTAGATCGCGAGCGGAAGCGTTCAAAGAACGGGGATGATGTAGTCGAACACGACGTGATTCGAATCACCGGAGATCCTAGCACCGAACGGACGGCACCTCCGCGTTCAACACACGTACGGAACAGCCACGTCTCCTCCTTCTTGATCCAGCAAGGGAGGGAGGAGAGGTTGAGGGAGATGGCACCAGCAGCAGCACGACGGCGTGGTGTTGATGGAGCTGCAGTACTCCGGCAGAGCTTCGCTAAGCAATAAGGAGATGGAGGAGGTGTTGGGGAGGGAGAAGGAGGCAACCAAAGGCCAAGGACTCAAAGTATGAAGTCCCTCCTCTCCCCACTATATATAGGGGTGCCAAGGGGGGGTGGCCGGCCCTAGGAGATCCAATCTCCTAGGGGGTGCGGCGGCCAAGGGGGGTTTCCCTCCCCCCCAAGGCACCTAGGAGGTGCCTTACCCTCCTAGGACTCTTGCCCCCTTGAACCCTAGGCGCATGGGCCTATGTGGGGCTGGTGCCCTTGGCCCAAGTAGGCCAAGGCGCACCCCCTACAGCCCATGTGGCCCCCGGGGATGGGTGGCCCCACCCGGTGGGCCCCCGGGACCCCTCCAGTGGTCCCGGTACAATACCGATAACCCCGAAACTTGTCCCGATGCCCAAAACAGGACTTCCCATATATAAATCTTTACCTCCGGACCATTCCGGAACTCCTCGTGACGTCCGGGATCTCATCCGGGACTCCGAACAACATTCGGGTTACTGCATATACATATCCCTACAACCCTAGCGTAACTGAACCTTAAGTGTGTAGACCCTACGGGTTCGGGAGACATGTAGACATGACCGAGATCGCTCTCCGGTCAATAACCAACAGCGGGATCTGGATACCCATGTTGGCTCCCACATGCTCCACGATGATCTCATCGGATGAACCACGATGTCGAGGATTTAATCAACCCCGTATGCAATTCCCTTTGTCAATCGATATGTTACTTGCCCGAGATTCGATCGTCGGTATCCCAATACCTCGTTCAATCTTGTTACTGGCAAGTCACTTTACTCGTACCGTAATGCATGATCCCGTGACCAAACACTTGGTCACTTTGAGCTCATTATGATGATGCATTACTTGAGTGGGCCCAGTGATATCTCTCCGTCATACGGAGTGACAAATCCCAGTCTCGATCCATATAAAACAATAGATACTTTCGGAGATACCTGTAGTGCACCTTTATAGTCACCCAGTTACGTTGTGACGTTTGATACACCCAAAGCACTCCTACGGTATCCAGGAGTTATACGATCTCATGGTCGAAGGAAGAGATACTTTGACATTGCAAAAACTCTAGCAAACGAACTATACGATCTTGTGCTATGTTTAGGATTGGGTCTTGTCCATCACATCATTATCCTAATGATGTGATCCCGTTATCAATGACATCTAATGTCCATAGCCAGGAAACCATGACTATCTATTGATCAACGAGCTAGTCAACTAGAGGCTTACTAGGGACATGTTGGTGTCTGTTATTCACACATGTATTACGATTTCCGGATAACACAATTATAGCATGAATAAAGACAATTATCATGAACAAAGAAATATAATAATAATGCTTTTATTATTGCCTCTAGGGCATATTTCCAACAGGACTATCTCATGTATAATGGTGCCATATTCCGATGAGTTTTCCTTCTTTAGATCGTCTACCACCACCTTGCAGTCGGATGCAACATGTAGTCTCCACTGATACAGGTCCTCCGACAAAGCCAGTGCCTCCCTAATGGCCAGAGCCTCAAGAGTTTGGGCATCACCAATATTCTTGAAGAACATCGTTGAAGGTCCAAGGAACGATCCATCGTAGTTCCTGCATACCGCCCCCACGGCTCCATACCTTGCCTGGCCAAAGACTGCCGCATCGACATTCACCTTGACACACCCCTCACATGGAGCTTGCCATTACGTCGGTCTTGCCTGCACCCGCGATGATGGTCCTTGTGTAATCCCATTAATAATCTGGAGATCTGCAAGGTAGCTGGCTATAAACCCATCAGTAGAATGAGGCGACTTGTAAATATTCTCATGGACCGCCTTCCTTCGCGCTCCCCAAATGGCCCAGATGGTAATAATCAGCCTCACAAAGTTATTGCTGTCTAATATTTCATGTAATGCAAACAACCACTCTTTCCGATTTGTTTCTTGCCTTTCCACCAGATGGTGCACTAGCTCTTCCGGCGCCAAAGCCCACACGCTACTTGACATAGGGCATGTTAGAAGAGCATGTCTCCATGTGTCCATAGCCCCATAGATAAGGCAAGTGTCCTCTATCGACATGTTACGATGCTTCAAAAGATCTCCAGTTGGCATAGATTGTCTCGCCAGACGCCAAACAAACATGCGCAACTCAAAGTGTGTAAATTCTGCTCCATTCGTTTTGCTCTTGCTGATCACTGGACGATCCCTCCTCTTCATTTAGCCAAGCCTCCCGGTTCAACTTTGTCTTTAATATCATTCTGTATGTCGATCTTACACTGAGCACTCCTCTGTTCTCCTCATGCCATGCCCAGAAGTCATCAACAATGCGCGTACACAAGGGAATCCGCAAAATCTCCTCGGCATCAAAGTGTGTAAAGGTTGCTCGAACCAAATCCTCCTTCCATGATGCAGAAGAAGCATCGATCAACTGGGCCACCATCATCGGCGGGTTTGGAAGCAAAGAAGTGATGGGCCTCTTGATGCTATCCCTTGGTATCCAATTCTGGGACCAAATCTCCGTTGTCTTTCCGTCTCCAATTCTCCTAATGACTCCCTGTGACAAGATATCGCGGCCATCCAGAATTAAGCACCATATCTGTGAAGGCCTAGACCCCAGTTCGACATCAAACAAAGAGCAAGTTGGAAAATATGCAGCTTTTAGTATTCTGGCACTCAAAGAAGTATCGTTAATTAACAACCTCCATGTTTGACGAGCAAGTAATGATAAAATGAAGATCTCCACGTCACGGAAGCCTAAACCCCCAAGATGTTTAGGTCTTGTCATAGTTTCCATGACACCCAGCTCGGTTTCCTCCGTCCATTCTTGTTGCCCCACCAGAACTGCCGTATGATCGAAGTGATACTCTCACAGAGACCTCGTGGCAATCTGAAACATGACATGGAGTAAACCGGTATTTCTTGTGCTACAGATTTAATTAGGACTTCTTTTCCTGCCGAGGACCAAATATTTTCCGTCCAGCCCTTTATCTTCTCCCAAACCCGTTCACGGAGGTATTTGAATGTGCCATTTTTTGAGTGGCCTACTTCTGTTGGTATTCCAAGGTAGTGCTCACTCAATGATTCATTATGGACCCGCAACACATTTTTGATCGTCTCCCTTGTGCTTCCCGGACAGCCTTTGCTAAAAAAATATGGAAGACTTTTCATGATTAATCCTCTGTCCCGAAGCACCACAATAAGTGTCCATTAGGTTTGACACCTTAGCTGACCCCTCTACATTGGCCTTGAAAAGCAACAAGCTGTCATCTGCAAACAAAAGGTGGTTAACTGCCGGAGCCGTTGGCGCCACCTTAATACCTGCAAACGATGACTGAGAACTAGATTTGAGGAGGCACGAAAGGCCCTCTGCTGCAATCAAGAATAAGTAGGGGGAGATGGGATCTCCCTGCCGGATACCTCTGGAAGGTTTAAAAGACTCAAGATTCTCACCATTAAATAAAACCGAGAACGAGACCGATGAGATCATGCTCATAACAATATCTATCCACTGCCCTGCAAAGCCCAACTTTGTCATTATAGCTCGCAAATAAGACCATTCCAATCTATCATACGCCTTCATCATGTCCAGCTTAAGGGCACATAAGCTATTTGACTTAGATCTTGATCTTTTCATAAAATGAAGACACTCATAAGCACATATGATATTGTCCGTTATCAATCTCCCGGGGACGAAAGCTGACTGCTCTTCAGATATTATATCAGGCAAAATGATTTTCAATTTATTTGCTACCACCTTGAATGCAATCTTATACAGAACATTGCAGAGGCTAATAGGTCTGAATTGAGATAAAGCTGTTGGATTTTTTACCTTAGGTATTGAAACCAGAATAGTATCGTTGATGCATTCCGCGCTTACCTCTCCACGCACTATTCTCAGGGCAATATTTGTTATATCCTCCCCACAGATATCCCAATGACGCTGGTAAAAATAGAATTTTTTCAAAAGAGACCACCCGCCCAACAGAATTATTAAAAAAGACCGCCTTCAGATGAAATTAACAAAAAAAAAACCTCGACCGTGGCGGCAGGCGTGCCAAGCGACATGTGGCACCTGCTGCCACGGTGCGAGGTGGCAGCCCGTGCCGCCACCGTGTCAGACGGCAGGCTGGCCAGAACGGGAATCCGCACCCGCGACGTAACGGGCTAGCACGGTGGGCCGCGGCAGCACTGTAGCTGCTGGACCCGGCCGCCTGAGGGGCTGGCGGCAGCCCTGTGCACGCTACGCGCTGTCGATTCCCCCATCTGTCGTTATCGTATGCACGCAAAAGTTCATTAATAGAACATCTCCCGTTCTTTGCACTGGTCTCTGTCTTTGCAGGTATGCTGATTAGGAGGAGTACTAATTGATGGGTAAATAGTCAGTCTACATGTCTGTCGTGATCAACCCTTGAATCTTTTGATGGTCAATCGTTAGTTGACAGCCCGAGTGCTGCAGCCGTCTTGTCAGGTTAATTAGCAGGTACTCCTCATAGCTAAACGGCAGTGCGTAGCGTGCATAGGGCTGCCGCCAGCCTATCAGGCGGCAAGGCCCAGCAGCTACAGTAGTGCCGCCTGCCCTTGAGGCGGCGGGGCCCACCGCGCCAGCCCCGTTATGTCGAGGGTGCGGATTCCCGTTCTGGCCAGCCTGCCGCCTGGCCCGGTGGCGGCAGGGGCTGCCGCCTCGCACCGTGCCGGCAGGTGCCACGTGTCGCACGCCGCGCCTGCCATCACGGTCGAGGGGGTCTTTTTTGTCAGTTTTATTCGGAGGGGGTCTTTTTTAGCAATTCCGTTGGGCAGATGGTCTCTTTCAACAAAAAATCATAAAAATGTGCAGGGAACCCATCCGGCCCCGCTGCCTTGGTTGGAAACATCTAAAAAAGAGCAGTTTTGACCTCCTCATTCGTATAAGGAGCACATAGAAGGGTGTTCATCTCGGCTGTAACTTTCGGTGGGACATGTTGGAGTACCCCTTCCATATTCTGAGTACCCTCTGATGCATATAAACCTTGATAAAAATCATTAGCCATGTCCTTCAACTCTGCCGGGTCTACCACCACTGCTCCAAGAGAATTTTGTAACGTCTTTATCATGTTTTTCTTTCTCCGAATGCTTGCTCGAAGATGAATTTTTTTTGTGTTTCTGTCCCCAGCAGACAACCACTCAATTCTTGCCCTTTGACGCCACATGATTTCCTCTCGATGGTACATCTCTCATTGATCTTTAACTCAGCATGAGATGGGCCGGTCCTCAACGGATCTCCTCTAAGAACCTCCAGTGCCGTCTTGAGCTGCTTTATTTCCTTTTCGATGCTGCCAAACGTGTCCCTACACCATCCGTCCAGGCCCTTGGAGATGTTTTTAGTGTCTGTCTCATATCTTCCACCGATTGGCAGGGCGGTCCTGTATCCCATCCGGTCGTAAGCAGGTCCCGGAGGCCCTCATGCGATTCCCACATGATTTCATACTATCTCTGAACATTCATTTTCTTCCGACTGCCGAAATCGAGCAACAATGGTGCATGATCGGATGTAGAGCCTGTAAGATGTGTGACCGAAGCAGCTGGGAACCTACTCAGCCACGCCGCATTCACCATGGCACGATCCAGTCAACATCTCATGTAGCTCCCCCCAGTAACTTTTTTCTCAAACGTCCAGAAATTGCCCTTGTACCCCAAATCGAGCAACATGCAAATATCCATAGTGTCCCGAAAAGCCTGAATTTGGGCGTTGCTTCATTCTCCAACTCCCTCATGCTCATCTGGACGTAAAACCTCGTTGAAATCTCCCATGCATAGCCAAGGTAATGAGTACAAAGTGCTTATATTTTTCAAAATTGTCCAAGTGTGATGCCTCAAGTGTGTTTGCGCTTCTCCATATACACACATGAATCTCCATTTATCCTGATTGTGTTCCTCTACAGAAACATCTACGTGATAAACTGAGTAACCAAGAATCTAAACTTTTATTGAATTATTCCAAAACAGTCCAATACCACCACTTCTACCTTGACTACTAACAGCATAAGCATTGTCATATCCCAAAGTTCCTACCATAGCTTCTACCCTAGCGCTATCAATTTGTGTTTCCACTATGCAAAGTAGGCTAGGGACAAATTTTTTCGTGAAATCGCGAAGCTCGCGAACTGTCGCGGCTTTGCCTGCACCGCGACTGTTCCTGCACTCATTGTCCTTGGCGGCGCCCGTCTTGCGGGCCCGCCAACTTCAGCTCAGTTCATGCCTTGTTCTTCTCTGACTCATTAGACGTCTCCGTTTGCTTTGGTTCTTGAACAGAGTTTGAGCTAGGGGGAACCGCAGGAGGTGGGAGAGCCAGTGCCTGGCTATCTGGTGTAGGTGGATTCTTGCTCGATAATGGCATAAGCACCGCACTCTGCTGAGACCCCCTCTTTCTGTTTTGTTTAGCTGCAGCCATCACCAGGTCTTCTCCTTCTGTTTCCTCAGTTTCCTTGGGATCGTCGCCAAAACCGTCTTGCCATGCATTCCTTCCTCTGCCATGACCGCCTCTGCCTCCTCTTCTGCCTCCTCTACGTCCACGTCCTCCTCCCGGACCAGTAGTCCGCATTGCCCATGAGGCCCGCGGATCCTTGAAGACCAAAGCAGCTGGAGCATGTATTCCATCCCCGTGTTCCTTGAAGACGTGGCCAAGATGACCACACACAGCACACCAATCGGGAAGTTTTTCATACTTCACCCTATAAATTTGGCGATGCCCGTCCCGGATCATCGAGACCGCGTTCTTGAGCGGTTTGAAGACGTTGATCTGAACCCATACACGATAGAAGTTGCCCGCAAAGTTTTGTGCTTGATTTTCAGTAAACAGGACCTTGCCCACCTTGCCGGCCAAAGCTTCAACCAGATGAGCATACTTATCAGGGACATCATGGATTTGGATCCATATGTCAACGGTGTCCAGAGCTACCTTAGATGGCTGAGTGATTCCATCGTAGGGGGAGAGGATGACTGCGTTTCCCTTGAAGTTCCACGGTCCATCCATCGTAACCCGTTCCCAATCCCCCAGGTAGAAAAACTGGACTGTGTAAAGGTTATCCTCGAGGGGACGAAACTTGCAATCATGCGCTAGATCCCATGCCGATCGCATATTCTTGAAAAATCAGTACTGACTGTATGATTTGTCGATGTGCACACGAACCACCGCCATCCACCTCGCCGCCTCTGGCGGCGCATCTTTTTCCTCGTAGACGACATCGCCTAGGTCCTCCTCACGAAGCCCCAGCTCTGCCATCATCTTCGCCAAGTCGCCAGTGGAGTTTGATCCGGACGCCTCCGTCGCCCCCGATCCATCCGCTGCCATCGCTGTTGAACCCTAACCCGACGTAGATCTATCGGGTGTTGCAGAAACCCTAACTCCCGTCTCGCTCCAGGGGCTCGATCAAGGCCGGGCGACGATCCAGGATCGCCCCGTAATCAGCCCGAACCGATCCCTAGTTTGATCGGGGGAGGGAAGGACAAGGTCTCGACGGCGGCGAAAGTCGCCTCCGGGAGAAGCTAAACCCTAGCGAGAGGGAATAAACTACGTGGCATACTAGTAGTATTATATGCTAATACATCTGCTAATTGGCCGGAGCTAATGGCAACTTAATTAGTATAAGTCAGCTCATAATTGATACTAATCCGTCTAGTACACAAACCGAAGCCCAGCCCACTTTGACCATCGGTTGTAAAAGGCTGGAAGCCTACATGCATGTTTGCTCTTTCAGTAATTTGGGAGGACCATCGGTTGTCATCTAGGGTTCCTGCCGCCGCTCGTGGCTTGCTGCTCCCACAGCCTCGCTCCCAACTGCAGAGCGCTGCTCCAGTTTGCCGGCTGCCGGCAGCTAGCAAACTACTCAGATCACTATATGGCGCAGGTTGCTTCGACGGTGTTAGTCACTTTGTTGATTCAGATACGGAGCCTCGTACTCAAAGCATTTGCACGTGGTCTAGGGTTCGGTTTCAAAGGTACACCAACATACACTCTCCTTACTCCTAGTACTTCCTAGGGATTAGGACATAGCAGGCTAACTATTCTAGCAAATAAGATAACAGATCAATTTACTAATTAGACGTTTCTTTGAACTTTTGAGAAAATATTGCTACTAATTGTCATCATTCTGTTCATAATTAAATTTCCTAGTTGTATGGTCCATATATCTTCTGGGCAATATTGTACAAGCTAAGTACTCCCTCCATCTCAAAATTCTTGTCTTAGATTTGTCCAAATACGGATGTATCTCGTTATGTTTTAATGTTAGATACATTCGTATCTAGACAAATCTAAGATAAGAATTTTAGGACGGAGGGAATATTAGTTTATGTACATATAGATAATTGTTACAGATGGCTATTTATAATGGTTAAGAAAAAGGTGTATTTACAACGTGTTGTGGAGTGCAAAAAATTTAGTTTTCGACTGGCCCCCCCTATGTCCAATTCTTGGCTCCGCCCCGAGTTTAAGAGGTCCGGTTATAGATGCTCTAAGGCTCCGTTCGATGCACAGTTTTATAAAAGACCGGAAAGCAAAATCCTCAGGAATAGAAAAACCAGCTAGCTACGAAACAGAGTAACTGAAACATACGAAGGCCTACGTTCGGCTATGCCTGTGAAGTAGAGGAAGCTTTTCTAGCGGGAGGTAGTCTTTCAAATATTTTAACTGGTTGAGGCCCATAATCTGGCACAAATACTGTATGCTTTATTGACTATAGTCATTTACACACGTATATAATTATTATTTTATTTAGACTAACAGCTTAGGTTGGACGTTTCTCTTCCCGTGAAAAGTGAAGGAAAGAGGATCTTTCCAAAGAGGATCTTTCCAGAGCTGATGCATGTATGATGCATTTCCCTGATTACTTTCGATACATGGAAATAAATAATCTGGTGCCTTGAATGACCGGCCGCTAATTGTTATGCAGCACCTTTTATTTGACGATTCGGTCTGATTAATTGCCATCCTTCCTTATTTGCTTAATAGTAGCAAAGGAGAGAATTAGCATTTGGCGGGCAAACATTCTGGCGCCACCATGTTTTTGTTTCCCACCACTATGTGTTGTATATATATGCGCGCACGCACGTCCGATCGACACACAACCACCATCAGCCTGACATAACAAAGCAGTTCCATGGCTCCCCGTCTACCTCTTTTTGTCTCCTCCCCTGATCTTATAAAAATCTCTGATGATGAGAGCGCCCCCAAGGTCCAAGGAGATTGTAGTCATTGATTCCGAATATGAGGACGACCAAGGCAATGGTGCATCCTATGACAAGGCTGTGTCCACGGCCGCTTTGTTCGTTGCTGCTAGCACCAACGGTGGCGACTCCCGCGGCAACAGTGGCGACTCCCATGGCAAGGGCGGCTGGGGCGATGACTCCCATGGCAACGACGGATGCGCGGTGACTCCCACTGTAACGGCAACGACAGCGACTCCGACAACGCCTCATCGGCCGCACCAACTCGGCCGAAGCAGAGGCCACCGTACAATTACTGGCGTAGTGAGGATATTGTTCAGCTTTTGAAAACCGCTACAAAGCTGCGCGAGGATTACGGCGGAGCGCGCGTACCTGCATCCACACTTCTAGGGGAGTTCCTGAAGGGTGGGAAGCCGATCCGCCGTGGCAAGCTCATATCGCGCAACATCACGACAAGATGAGGTATTCGCGGAAGATATTTTTTGACATGTGCATGGAAGATCCCAAATGTAAGTTTCGGAAAGTGCAACATTCAAAGAATTCTTTTTCAGACCCTGTGTGCACTTTTCGAAACTTACGTTTGCCATCTTCCATGCACATATCAAAAAATATCTTCCGCGAATACCTCATCTTGTCTGTGATGTAGGAACTCCTCTAGGAGTGTGGATGCAGGTACGTGCGCTTCGCCGTAATCCTCGCGCAGCTTTGTAACGGTTTTTAGAAGCTGAACAATATCCTGGCTACACCAGTAATTGTACGGTGGCCTCTGCTTCGGCTGAGTTGGTGCGGCCGATGAGGCGTTGTCGGAGTCGCTGCTGTTGCCGTTGCCATGGGAGTCACCACTGCAGCCGTCGTTGCCATGGGAGTCGCCATCCCAGCCGCCGTTGTCGTGGGAGTCGCCGCCGTTGCCGCGGGAGTCGCCACTGTTGGTGTTAGCAGCAACGAACGGAGTGGCCTTGGCATAGGAGGCGCCATTGCCTTGGTCGTCCTCGTATTCGGAGTCAATGACTACAATCTCCTTCGGGGCGCTCTCATCACAAGAGATTTCTATACGATCAGGGGAGAAGACAAAAAGAGGTAGACGGAGAGCCATGGAATTGCTTTGTTATGTTAGGCTGATGGTGGTGGTGTGTCGATCGGACGCGCGCACGCGTATATATATACAACACACAGTAGCGGGAAACAAAAACATGGTGGCGCCAGAATGTTTGCCCGCCAAATGCTAATTCCCTCCTTTGCTACTATTAATCAAACAAGGAAGGATGACAATTAATCAGACCGAATCGTCAAATAAAAGGTGCTGCATAACAATCAGCAGCCGGTCATTTAAGGCACCAGATTATTTATTTCCATGTATCGAAAGTAATCAGGGGAATGCATCAAACATGCATGAATTGTGCCTCGGCATCCGCCCAAACAAGAGCTTAGGCTGGATGTTTCTCTTCCCATGAAAAGTGAAGGAAAGAGGATCTTTCCAGAGGAATGGTTGTAGTCATTCCTTTGAATCGAACAACTTCGTAGCGAATTTTTTCTGAAGGAACCTGAATCTGTACACTTCCTCCAAATTTCCTTCAAACCGAACGCTGCCTAAAGGTGCAGGCCGTCGAATCACTATATCTTCATCATGCTGTCGATGAAAGATTTCACCTCCATAAAGAATCAAATCAGCAAAAAAAGCTTGAGACATCAACATAAATTCATCAGATCTGAATAATCGGATCTGCGAAGATAGAAAACTCTCTAACCCCATGGCACTGCCAAAAGGACGAGAGGAAATTTATTCTCACAAAATTATGATGATCACTAGACATTCAGCAAGAACATAAAGGTCTTGAAGATCCAAAGTCCCTCCACCTCTCATTGTTAAGATGGCAACCGCAGTGTGGCCGCACGCGTGCAGCCACGCCCACCCACGCGCACTGCTCGGGCCTGGCACTGGAGAAACTGGCGATTCGTGCGTTCCCAGTGAGCCAGGCCCTGAGGTGCTTTAAGAAGCATGCGATGCAGGCCCAATAGTGTATGCGGACTACCAAACAGGCCAAATCCTTTCTGCGGGGGCCTGGTTGGTCCTCACACAGGCAACCAAACACGCCCTGAAGGTATGGCCTTCTAGCTGACTCCACCCAGGCTCGTCCAAATCCGAACTCTGATATTATTCCTTCCGTTGGCATAACCATTTGCAAGTTGGAATGTTGGATAAAGGCAGTTGGGCTAACCATTCGCCGTCTTAACGTCAAGTAACCAACTAACATACTCGTCAGATTACTAGTACTCCTCTATTAAGGACAGTATAACCGCACCTAAAGCAAGCCTTCTCAGCACTTCACATTTCTGGCCGTTCGTTTACTTGATTTGATTGTTTCTGGTCATTGGATCTCTGTCAAATGCGATATTGGGCCTATTTTCCTGTGGGCAGCTGCTCCACAGGCTGAAACGGCGCCCTGTGGTAAACTGGGCTACCAGCCCATCTAACCAAGCGAGGACAACCCATTTGGTCCGATGTGTGTCTCTGGATAACCTAAACCAACCCCACCTCTCCTGACCTGCCTCCTCTTGAGCCTCTCTACTTTCCACGCAGACGATGATGGGAACGGGACACGGCGGCGCGTCAGCTTCCCATGCTTGCCGCAGACTCCCGGCCCTGGGACGCCATTGGGCATGCCGCTGCCCTCTAGTGGAGCGATGGATCACCACCACCTCCTTCCCCACCCGATCCGGATCGCCGTCCCCGCCATGACCCCAAGCCCTCGGAAGACAGCAGGGTCCCCAAGCTCAGTGAGGTCGACGAACCCCCGCTCTCGCGTGCTTTGGTTTCGACGGGGAGGAGGAGGAGGACGGCCGTCGGACGAGGCGGTCTAGGACCTTTGACGACGAGAAGGAGGACGACCGCTGGCAGAGGCGTCCTAGGCCTCTAACGACGGGATGGATGACTGTCACGACAAGCGCGACCGTGATCAGCGGCGCCGCCGCCGGCGCCCCAGCTCAGAGTCGGGATTCTCTTCTTTTGCCTAGCTTAGCTCATTGATCTGATTGCTCCATTTTCTGTTTATTTGCAGGTACTACTCCACCTAGGGACACGTTGTGATGCTTGCGGAGGAGATTGAGAAGGATGCCAGTTCTGACCCTGGCGTCGAGGTTATCATCTGGTAATTGGTAGTTTTGATTAGTAGATGTATTTCACCGCATCATCTGATTTGGAGTTACTTTATAATTTTTTATTACATCGTACATCCAAAGAATGCATCTTGCCTCATTTTTCTATGACAAATCGGTTATGTAGTCAGTGTTTCTTCACAAGGTTAATACATGATTTGCATCACATGACTATATAGTTTGTAAATCGATTATCTTGTCAGCATTTCTTCACAACTATGATGTTGCATCCCCGTGCTTCTCTTAGCTTGCTGCCACTGGTTATGACAGAACTGATGTATAGTTTATCGAAAACCTTCCTTCGTATACCAACATTGGGAATTATTTCAGGTTGCATATCAGCTCTTTGTGATAAGAAATTATGCTTGCAATAACCGATCAGATGGAATGGTTACTGAATTTGGTAACATTTGATCTTTATTGCCGAAGATATACGGAGCCAAGTGAGTGCCTTCTACTATGTCCTTTGGATTACTTGATAGCGCACCCAACTTTGAGTTTGCAACTCTTGTAGGCTGATGAAATTTATCTTTTTTTAATCTTATATATATGTACTTTCAGGGCAATATGAGTATATGCTAACTATGCTTGGATTCACCTGTTTTTCTTTAGGTCTTAATAACTCCACTGCCTTGCAATTTGTATTTTTCATGAATACTTATTGCTTCAGCTTCCAATTTTCACTTTTTTTTTCTTAAATTGTTCTTATTTCCAAACGTTTCAACAATTTATCGTGAAGGAGGTATATAACAGTGTGACAGGATTGCAACTATATTCATGTATAATTAATGCAAAATTCCAAGGCTTTTCAGATGGATGTATTTACTATTTATCTCCCACTTCTATTTACAATGCATGAATTTGCAGATTTTTATTGTCCACAAGTAAGGTACCATTGATTACTTATATGTTGCCACTTTGGTTTTAGGAAAGGTAAATATAATTTTTAGAAATGATGTTCAACATTCTTGACGAAATGGTAATAATAAATTAGAATGTGCGTAATTTACTAATTTTCCATTCTGCATAATAATTTGTTAACTTCCGTGGAACAAGACAATGAATATGTGCCACCCTTTGGTCTTTGTTTCATAGCATTCCCTTTGGTTAGTAAATACCAGTGGACAGGAATATGGCAAGTTTTGTTTCCTTGCATTCCACCCTTGGCTTCCTCTACGCCATCAAGTTAGATTTTTTATGATGTCTTTTGCTCTTTCTAAATGAAACATGTCATGTAACTATGGTCCCTCAAGAAGTACAATATAAATTATTTTTTTATGATTGTTACATCTCTCTCTCACACATCATGCTACTCCCTCCGTCCGGAAATACTTGTCATCAAAATGGATAACGGGGGATGTATCTAGACATATTTTAGTTTGAGATACATCTCTTTTTATCCATTTTGATGACAAGTATTTTCGGACGGAGGGAGTACTTATCACCTACATTCTTGTGTTGTGGAGAAAGCTTTCTCTAATTGTCTTGCTTGTGAAAAAAGGGAATTTGATTATTTAACCATGTTGCCCATGAGATGTCTTCCCCTTTTCAGTGGTGCCAAATGAAGATCCTTTAGACTGCAATACTTCTATTCTATGCATGCCTTCAACACGCCTGGATGTATGTACATCTGCATTCCTTAAGTGAATGATGGCATCAAGAGTGGTGTAGTCTAGGAAGGATATTTTGGGTTTTGTACACTATTACAACTGGTGTTTTCTCATGAATTTCGTCTCAAGATGTTGCTTCTTCACAGGCAACAAGGATTTCCATTTTTTTTGGTTTTGTTCTTCCGCTCTGTGTGGTTAATCTGTTTGCTTCCAAGAATCATCTGATGTTGAAAAGCACATTTGAATGAAAGTATGGAGGTTACGAAAGAACCATCAGTTCAGATCTTTGTGAACAACATTATCTGCAAAAACATTTTAGTAAACAATTGGGACGCTATGTCATTATTATTTTGGAAATGGAGATGTTATCTTAGCATGATTAGTTGACATAGTATTTGCTACAACCTTCTGCTTTAGATTTGTGCTTACTTTTGATTCCAACTTTTATTTATTTTTCCCTTAATATATTTAAATTCCTATAATTCTATCGTCATAACGGACGGGTGCGGCAACGCGCATCATCGATGATCTAGTGTTTCTTGATGGCAAAAGTGGTACTCCCACGTTTCAGATATTATTAGTACTGGCATTTCTAACCAATCCTTTATAATCGGTTAGAGTAGTAAAAATGTGTTTTTACTCCTTTAACTGGCATCTAGCCGATTCCCTTACCTGCCATAACGGAGTAATTTTTTTACTCCCTCCCCAACAATCTCCTTATATTTACTCCATCGCGCCGAGGCTGAGTAAAAGCCGCGCCATTCCTCCACTGCCTCCGCCCTCCACTCCCGCGTCGCATGTGAGCCAACGCCGCCCCTCCCACCCCCCGCTGGCACTAGTTCACCGCCATTGTCCTCTACCACTTTGATTTGAGCCTCCACGTCCCATCGCTAGCGAAAAGGCGGTGGATCTGCGGCTACGCCTTGCCATGGATTGGTTGGTAACCGGACGACACAACCCCGACAAATACACGGATCCTCTTCTAGCCGCTCGAGGTTCGTCGGCAAATACACGCCTGGCTGTCGCCCGGGTTCGGCGCTGGCGCAGCGGCTTGCCGCTGCGTTAATACCGTGCGACGACTACGTGCAGCAGGTGGTGCGCCGAGTTTCTACCATGCCGCAACATCTCGGATGGTTGTTCCTCACATGCAATGATGGGGGTATTTGCTTGTTTTGGTTCGGTTCTTCACCGGATTCAGCGCAATTTCGGTAGCTAATTATTTGCTCATATATGTGTGTAGGATGATGGATGCAAGTTTTGGTATTAAAATGAAGAATACATCGATTTATTGATATCATGAAAATTAATAGATGATTATGGACTCGTTGATAGAATTGAGGCTAGAGATGGGACTAGAGCGAAAGCAACGCCTATTTCTTTAGGATCGAAGAAGAAAGAACACTACTAGCGAAATGCTTATACACAAGAGCTTAGTAGTAGCGCTTGAAAACAGTCAACGCTGCTGCCCCTGTTCAAAAATTCATCCGATTAACCAGTTAACTTGCCGATTAATCCCTACTCGTAGGGTCACCGAGTAACCGATTAACTGATTAATCGCCCGAGTTATTGATCCCCTAATCTTCAGCCAACCGAGCAGCTACCAGTTAACGATTTCCTCAACAATGGCTGCTGCTAGTTAGCAGTAGCGCTGATCCAGGAAAACGCTACTATCATGTCTATAGCAGTAGCATTGGAAACCAAAAACGCGCTACTACTATGTGGGACCAGACGAGGCCACCGACGGTAGCTGTAGTACCAGCGTTGTACAGAATCCAACGCTACTACTGACAGTTTAGTAGTAGCGTTGTATTTTACTGCGCCGCTACTGCTAATGGGCCCCACTTAGTAGTAGCGCTTCTCCAGGAAAGTGCTGCTACTAAGTACGGTAGCAGCAACGCGTTTTGGTAAGCAGCGCTATTGCTAGTTGCGGCTGGTGCCACCTTTTCACCCCCTCCCCCTCCTCTCCCCTACTTTGCCCTCTCTCCCCCTCCTTTACCCTGTCCACTCTTCATCATTGTTGCTCTTCTTCTCTCTTCCTTCTACCTCCCTTCTCTCCTCATTAATGTCCCCCTCCATCATAACTCTCCTCCATAAATGGCCTCTCTCACATCTCTCTTTCTCCTATCACTCTTCCTCTCCCCATTAATGCCTCCCTCCACCATAACTCCCTCTCCATTAGTTAGCTAGCTAGATTCACCTCTCCTCCCCAACAACTAAATCTAGCTAGCTATTTAGACATCCACGCGTGCTCTCTCGATCGGTCTCTCTCATCATCTAATTAACCGTGTGCTCTCTCGATCGGTCTCTTTGGCACTTCTGCAAGAGGAGCTAGACACGTTATGGAAATCACCAGCATAGACATGGGACGCCAGCAAAGGAGAGTATTTCCATATGAGAGCGACGTCAATGACGATGGTGCACGACTATCTCGGTTACGGGTACACCTCAGGCCAGGTGTGCCACGGATACTGCGGATGCACGCACTACTAGAGAAAAGCTTAGTAGTGGCGCTGGTTTTTTACATACTAGTAGCGCGGGCACCCGCGCTACTGCTAGGGCGCTACAGCTATTATTTAACAGTAGCGCGTTTCTGAACAAGCGCTGCAGCTAAAATACTTATTAGTAGCGCTGCTTCCTCCACCAGCGCTACTACTACCATCACGTAGTAGTAGCGCACTATTTTCTCCCCACGCTACTACTAGGCAAATAGAAATAAAACATAAAAAAAGCAGTCAGGTGCAATATTCATGGAAATCAAGACAAGTCCAGTGCAAATAAACTAAGTTCACAGAACCATCTCACAAACATTAATGACAGTACCACATTTAATATAACCACACAATCTCACAAACTCATATAGTAGTCAACAATGCATGGATAGATCATAGTTGATAAGTCTACTAGGTAGTCATACTAGCATATATATGGTTCAACAGCCACACGCATGCATATGAAGTTCTAGATGATGTCGATGACGACCATCATCCTCAAGCCTGGGCGGTGGGTGTTCCTGATAGTAATTAGGATTGCTTGTCCAACATGAAGATTCTTGCCGACGAGGAAGCTCTTCCACCCACCCGAATTGAAGTGTGTGCGACCGTCCATGTCCACGCCATACGCACAAGTGGTGTCGGAGCCCCTTGCGGTAAGGCGTATTCCAGCAGAGCCTTTTTCATCAGGCTTGATACCACAACTCTCAGATAGGCTCTTTGGAAATTTCTGAATAAGAAAAACATATCAATTAATAAGTAGCCTCACACATTCTACACGAAGCATATATATCATCGGACTCTACACTAAGCATATATATCATCGGACTCTACACTAAGTATATATATCATCGGACTCTACACTAAGTATAACAATAAAGCATATAAGATTCACTAAGCATATATATGATCGGACTCTACACTAAGTATAACAATAAAGCATATAAGATTCACTAAGCATATATATCATCGGACTCTACACTAAGTATAACAATAAAGCATATCATCAAATTACTCTAAAAACTATAGTAAATGCAACATACCATCATATGCTGATCAACCATGGTACTTGTCAGGCGGGTCACGAATGGCACCCCGACGAAGTCAGCACATGGAGGAATGATGTCCCAAATGTTGCACACCTCCTCCTCGCTCAACTTTATTCTTTGAGCTACGATGGCATCACCGAGTGGGTCATCATCATCCTCATCATCCTCATCATTCTCATAATCTTCTGCTTTGTTGATATAAATCACGGCCAGCTTGGGTCTTTCAGCTCTGAAGGAGAAGTTGATCAACTCACCACCGGTGATATGCATGTTGTCGATGAAACGGGCCCATCCATCTCCTCCCACCCGCGTCATCTTTCGTCCTTTCTCGATCTCCATAGTGTAGGGGCCCCAGGAGCCTCAAAGGTCACAGAGTCTCCAGTCAGATTGTTGAATTCTGACCTCACATTGCATGGGACGATCTGTGTACAAAAAGCAAAATGATATATACACGATGCATTAATGCCAATAACACTAAAAAGAAAATAGTAGTTACTAGTTTCATATAATTTATTACCGCCGCATGAAGAAAACTAGACTCGAAGTAGATGCCAAATAGCGTGCCAGTTGCAAGGCTGCTGGCGCACCTTGACTTGCACCGTCGACATGGTGGTGGTGGTGGTGGTGGCGTCATTTCCCTAAAGCAATATGATTAAAGGATTAACGATCCAAAAAGTAAACATAAAGTTTTCATAGCTAGAGTTCACATGGCAAGCAAAATAACAACTAAAAAATAAACATAAAGTTCAGTCCAACAATCATAAAGCTAGCAATCTAGTAAACTAATGTCCCCAACTCTTCAGATGAAGCGTCGCTATCAGCATGAAATTTGCACTAAACACAAGGTTAAACAATACTAGTAGCTCAATAATCTAGAGATGTAACAAACAAATATATGGCAAAACATAACAATACTTTGATCTCATCTCATCTTCATTAATCACAACAAAGCACACTAAATAAACTACCCCCTTCTTATCAGTAATCCTAAATCTTGATGATTTCTCACAACAAAGCACACTAAATAAACATGACCTTGTAGCTTTGTCTCTCACATGAACAACACCTATAGAACATCCTATAGAAGGGCACTTGATACAACCCGAACCGAACACTTACACTCCTATAGAAGCAATATCCATAACATCACATCAGAAAAGTCGAAACCGCCCAACCACAAAGCAAAAAATCAAACATGAGCCAGCCCAATCCAATGCCAAATCATGTCAGCAACAACCAACCCAAATCCTCTACTCTCTCCCCTATGTGAGTACTCCTACTTTTTGTGATACAGAAGAATTATTATTATCACATTTTACAGATATGGAATTCTTGTTGCTTTGCACTAGATAGGTAGGTATCTGAACAAATGAATGGATATCCCTTCAAGATAATAGTCTACCTAGTCTAGATAGATTGCTCCAAGATTCGCACTGGTCACCGGCGTACGCGACCGTGGGGCATGGAAGAAGCTACCGCACGACCGTGAGCAATCCCTAAATCCCAAAACATGGCGAGCCGCCGCGGCAAATCGATTTGAGCCCCTACGACGAACCCTAACCGAGAGATCGAGAGGAGCTACTGTGGCGCGTGCAGGGAGGAGGAGATCGAGAGGTGGACTTACGGGGCTGGAGCATCGGAGGAGGCGAGAGGCAACCGCGCGTGGTGGCGGCACACGGCACCGTCGACGGGGGTGAGGCGGCCAGGGACGAAACCTAACCGTGGCGGCATCGCTGTCGGGCGGAGGGGATTGTGTGAGACGAGGGGGTGCGGGGGCGCTCGCGGGCTGGTTTTCTTTAGCTATAGTAGTAGCGCTGGTTGGAGCACCACGCTACTGGTAAGCCCAATAGCTGTAGCACCCTTTCAGAACAAACGCTATAGCTAAGTGGGCTACAGATGCTGCCCTGCGGCCCATGTAACAGTAGCGCGGCCCAAACAAACAAAGGTTGCTGCTATATGTTAGTAGTAGCGTGTTTTCTACACAGCGCTACTGGTACATACTAGTAGCATGGGGTAAAAAAACTCGCTACTGGTAAACTTCTATCTATAAGCATTTTCCTAGTAGTGACGAGGTGCATGGATGATACAATGTCTAAGCAGCTTACGTCAACGAAAGATGGCGGGTCCGGAAAAATCATGTACATGGGGCATCATAGATGGCTCGAGAAGGATGACCCGTGGAGAAAGTGTGGAGATCTATTCAATGGGTTGGCTGAGCTTCGAGGACCTCCATGTAAGAAGAGCGGCGTCAAAATTGACGAGCTGTTGAGAAACTGGGAACAATGCCCCGCGTCAGGAAATATCAAAAAGGCGCCAGAGCCGATGCTGAAGGTATGGAAAATGAGGTCTGTTTTCTGGGACTTGGAGTACTGGCCCAATCACGACACGCCTCATTGCCTTGATCAAATGCATATCACAAAGAATGTCCTCGAGAGCTTGCTTGGCACACTGACGAACATGCCGGAGAAGACCAAGGATGGGCCAAAGGTAAGGAAAGACTTGGAAGATTTGAAGATCAGGAAAGATCTCCATCATAAAAAGTTGATGGAGGAGACGGAGGAGGGGGAAAGGGGCAGAAAAGTCAACAAGAAGGAGGAGAATTATTGCTCCCCTTCTTGCTTCACCTTAAGTGCGAAGGAGATCGATCTATTCATCAACTGCCTTATGGGAATCAAAGTCAGTTTCGGTTACTGTGGGAAGATAAGCAGATTCCTAGACTCCAAGAATAAAAGGTTCAGCGGGATGAAGTCTCATGACTGTCACGTTATGATGACGCAGATACTCCCAGTTGCCATTAGAGGGATAATGGACAAGCATGTCCGTGACACACTTACCGGTCTCTGCAACTTCTTCGACGTTATCTCTCGAAAGTCCATAAGTGTGAAGCAGCTCCGAAGGCTACAGGAAGAGATCGTTGTCATACTATGTGAGCTTGAGATGTACTTCCCGCCCGCGTTCTTTGACGTCATGGTGAATCTGTGTGTCCACATTGTGGACGACATCATCGACCTCGGGTCGACATTCCTTCACAGCATGATGCCGTTTGAGAGGATGAATGGGGTCATCAAAGGATTCATTCGTAACAAGTCCCGTCCCAAAGGGAGCATCCTCCAGGGGTATCTGACGCATGAGTGCGTCTCCTTTTGCGACAATTATATAAGCGTTGGAGACCCTGTTGTTGGTTTGCCCGTCAAGAAGCACGATGGGAAACTCGAAGGAGATGGTCACAACAACGGCCAGAGGGAAGTGCACATGGACTACTCGTATCAACGAAATGACTTTGACAGGGCTAACTTAGTGGTGCTACAACACCTAGATGTGGTAGATGATTATGTGGCACGACACAAAGAAAGCATCGCAAAGAAGTACCGTGATAAGGGGATGCTCAAGACGGATGACGAAGTACAGTGTGAACTTGTCCAAGTTATCATGAAGCAAGTCCTCGAACCAACGGGGATGTTCTACCATGGGCCAATCACGCGGGTTGATGTCCGAGCACTCCTAGTCGCTCAGCGTCTGGAGTGAAGCATTTCACGAAGCTCGGGTGCTTCCTCCCTGACTATGAAGATTGGAACGCTGACATGGAGGAATTATTGTCAATGACAATGTGATGTAACTAAACCGTGGTCCTGAACTAGCGTGCCTTGTCACTATTGTCTTTCTATGGCAAAACTTTGAAATTATGCACGGCGAAACTATGTGATGTAACTAAACCGTGGTCCTGAACTAGCATAGATCGCTCTAGTTAACTAGTTTAGGTATTAGAAACTTCATCATTTATGTTTACTATTGGTTGCTTTTTTGCTAATCATGCCTCTTTGTTTTAAGTACATTATGTTGCATATTATCGTTCAATTCATCAACTCACGATGCAGGTACATAGATCAGAGATGGCGAAGGACTACTACGCTGTGTGCATTGGGAGGGTTCCAGGAGTCTACGACCACTGGCCAGCCGCTCAGGCCCAGGTTCACAGGTACCCGGGTGCTAGCCTCAAAGGGTTCGACACTAGAGCCGAAGCGGAAAGTAGTTACTTGAGGTGGACACTCCAGCATGAGCAGGTGCGGGACCACTGGTACTACATAGTCGCGCTCTTGCTCATGTTGATCGCTCTTCTCTTCTACATCATGGTTTAGATAGAGATGATGAAACTTGTGTGTGTGCCATGACCATGCAGTTGCACTTATTCGAGACATGACATGATCGCACTTGTGTATCGCTATTTTCGAGATGTGATGAAATTTGTGTTGAATGATGATGATGATGATGATGGTATGACGAGACTTCTGTATGTCTATGATATGTGAGAATAATGTATGTTTAGTATGACGTGATGAAACTATTGTATAGAGCCTCTATAAATATATCACAAATACATAGAGGGTGCAAATATGCGAAAGCAGGAATATTAGCAGTAGCGCTGGAAAATACTTACCAGTAATGCTGGCTTAGCAGCAGCGCGTCATCTGAACATGCGCTATAGATAGTTATCAGTAGCGCTGGTCCGGGAAGCGCTACTGCTAACAATACTTACCAGTAGCGCTGCCCATACCAGCGCTACTACTACGGTTTAGCTGTAGCGCGATAGCAGTAGTGCTGGACCGAACGCTACTGCTATGCATATTTCAAGCGCTACTATTAGGGTTCTCCCTAGTAGTGGGAGTGGGCAAGCTCGAGAATTTGCAGAATGCAGTAGTCTTTGAGAGTGCGACACCCTTGGCTTATGGTGTAATTGCGAGGGTGGAATGTGAGGCTCAAGCATGGAAGACATCAGGTCCGTTGTAGGGCGACATTACGCCCTTCCTCGGGTCTTTGGCTAGGTGGGTGGCCGACGGGTAGTTAGTCCTAGGTAGGTTTTTAGTAGACACACATCGCATGTATATGCGAGACATTCGTGTATGGGGCTCTTTTTTCCCTCTCATTCTTTAATACATGATACACACACTCGTGTTTATCCTAAAAAAAACTTTTAAGGGATCGGTTAGAAATGCCCTAACTCATGGGCCATGTGGTCTTATCTGACATGCCGGCTAGCTGGGCGGGCAAAAAACCAGCAACAGAGATCTATTCAAAATTTAGCAGGAGAAAGCAATTTAGAAGAAGAGGGATGCTCCATTCTTCCCTCCACCGATCCTCAAAATGCTTGGACCTCTGCACAGAGGAATAAGAAAGACTGAGGAAAGAGCAACAGAACGAAAGAAATATTCTGTTCAAAAGAAAAAGAACAGCATGCAAAGGAAAATAAGTGTTGGCATGACATATACTCTTAGCATAAAATGAAAATGTAAGTATAATGACCAACGCACCGGTACCAACAGTACTGCTACACCACAAAATGTAAGTACCTCATACCAAGCAGTGTCAACTCTGTTGCCAAGTGGCGATCCAACCTGTGGTTGGATGGTTAGAGGGACTGTGGTATCTCCAGCCCACCAGGGTTCAAGTCCTGATGCTCGCATTTATTCCTGTATTATTTCAGGCATTCAGTGGAGGAGACGTTCCCCCCGACGACGAGGTGCCTACGGTGACTTCGTAATTTTCAAGATGATATACCGGCCCAGTTTTTCGGAGGTGCTCATAGGGATAGGGTATGCGTGTGTGCATTCGTAGAGGTGACTGTATGCGCATGTGTATGAGCGCTTGCGTTTGTACCGTGTTCAAAAAACTTTGTCACCAAGTGGAAGAAGACACAATGCATATGCTGCCGGGATGCCCCTTTGCCAGGGAGGTCTGGTATCCTGCGCCTGCATTGCCTCACACCCGATGGCTCTATATCCTTAGCAGACTGGTGGCCGACGACGGTCGCTACGACGCCGAGGTGCCGGTGTAGCCGTGTAGGGGCCTCAACACATTGATCGTTGCAACCTTCCGGTTCATGTTCATCTGGCTCGAGCGTAACAATAGGTTTTTTTTTTACCACAAAGCCACCTTGCCAGACATCGTTGTTTCTCATACAAAGGCAGAGCTAGCGCTGTGGGTTTCGGGCCTTTCGGCTAGAGTTGTGGGCAGGCACCCGTTTCAAGTGCGCTAATTTTGTTCTCCGAGTGGTTTTGCATTTTGTACGGTCGTTCGGCCAACACCTTGTAATGACATACATGGCTGTAATCCCTCTATCTTAATAGAAAAGACATGCAGCGCTCATGCATGTTTTTGAAAAAACAAAAAAACATTTAAAATTTCTGCAGGAAAACGGTTTCACAAAGAGAAGTAAACATCGTAATATGAATGGCCGCAGTGTATTTCTTCTACCACCGCAGCATAACGAGGGCAAAAAACTGCCGACATCTCAAACCGTAATGTCCAAGGGACGTGAAAAAAAGGGAGTTGGCATGGGTGGGCCGCCTAGTTAAAAGCTGGGCAATGGGCTACGGCCGGGGGCGTAAACCCCACAGCGCAATGTGCCCGTCCAGGCATTTTGGCCCGGAAACGGCCTCCGCTCATGCTCGCGCAGAGCAGGAACAGCCATGGTATTATAATGTGGCACCCCTACCTAATAAGCCAAGTCCTTCCTGCTGGTGCCTGCCCCTAAAGCCCACGAAACTACACCCATGCCAGCCCCTTCAGCCCTCCTTGGCTGGAGTTACAAGCGCTCGCCACCACGCCCGGCGGTTGCAAACGGCGGGTGCAGGTTTATATGCCGGTGTACGCCGGGCTCAGCCATCAATGTGGTACTATTAATTAGTTCTACTTTTAAGAGAACTATTAGCATCTTAAGTTTGCCCAGTGCCAGCCAGGCCGTCCGCCTCGACCATCAGCGCGCGTGGGCCAAGAGCCCACTCGTATGCCTCGGCCGCGAGCCTGAAAAACTCGAAATCACTAGTTAAAAAATAGTCGTTGCAAAAATCGTCCCAACCTTTTCAGGTTGCGACAAGTGACGTGCTGTATGTGCGTCACTTGTCGCAACATGGAAGTTTTCTCTTTTTTGATAAATCTATTTATTTAAAATATTTTATTTTTTAAACCGTGCGTTTAAATCTCGAACTATTTTCGTCATTGCATTCCTCGCATCGAGATCTTTAAAATTAGATACCATGTTGATAGGTTTGACAAACTTTTTTTTCACAAAAAAACAGAAAGAACAAACCGGACGAAAAAACCGAACAGGGAGCACGGGTTTTTTCCCTTTTCGAAAGAGGCACGCCCATGCCTCTCACGAAATCACAACCGTTCCTTTCGCGGACGCAAAACGTGACTCTCGTAGAAGGAAAAAAAAAAGAGAAAACACGTTTTTTTTCCGTTTTCGAGGAGGCACGGCCGTGACTTTCGCGAAAGCACAACCGTGCCTCTCGCGGAAGCAAAACCGTGACTCTCGCAAAAAAAACAGAATTGTTTCCGTTTCCGAGAGGCACGACCGTGAGTCTCGCGAAAGCACAACCATGTCTCTCGCGGAGGCAAAACCGTGACTCTCGCGAAATAAAAAAAATAGAAAACTTATTTTTTTTCTGTTTCCAAGAGGCACGGCCGTGACTCTCGCGAAAGAAAAAACATGTTTTTCCCATTTTCGAGAGGTACGGCTGTGACTCTCGCGAAAGCAAAACCGTAACTCTCACGAAAGGGAAAAAACGCGTTTTTTGCACAATTTTTTTTGAAAACTTTTTTTTTATCAAAAAGCTAAGGAAGATCGGTGAAAAACCAAAACGTCGAAAGCCCGATAAAACGCCGAAAATGTGTGCGCAAAATAAATAAAAAATCAAAATCCAAAGAAGCGCCAGAGCGCGACATATGACGAATGACTGAGAGCGTGCCAAGTGGCGCTGATCATTACGAGGCTCCCGAAGGAACGCTCGTTAACTAGTTGGTCTCGAAAAAATTCTATGATGCATCTGATGCGTGGCGACAAATGCTATTTGTTGCCCATTGCGAGACGTAAGTAGGTCTTGCCTCCGGCGCGGTGCTACTTCTCTGCAATTTAACTTAACTAGCACTAGTAGAACGCCCGTGCGTTGCCACGGGCTCTTCAAAATTTATATTAGTATCTTTCATTTATCATCCTCTCATCTTGGATGAATCTTGGGTGCTCTAATTAGCAGCGCAACAATCAAGTATTAGGAAATTTCACCGAACCAACAATAACAAAGAATATGACATCTATTCTACTAATAAACGGAGGTCATATTTTTTGTTCGGCATGCACTTCTGCAGAAAAGCTCCTATCCATTTTGGAATCAACCTGGCACGTGAAAAAATACATCTCTAAGGATGCGTTTGGTTCACAGAAAATATGTAGGACCTTTTAAGGAACTGTCATCCATAGGAAATTTTGCCTTGGTGGTGTTCCGTTCACAGGAAGCCTGAAGAATACTTCAAATGAAACAAGGCCTTCTCGTATTGATTTTGCTTGAAAGATAGAATCCAGTCAAATCTCATGTTTTGACGAAAGCCCGAGGTGAGCCGGTGACCAGTTCAATAAAAAACTTCATGCATGCATTGTGCTCCACTCAGAAAGACATAAAATATTGTGGTCATGTACTGCTTCATAGGCGTGTCTTTCTGCAACACGAACAGTCTAATTTTTTTGGTTCCCGTGTTTCTAGACTCCATGGCAATCCGGTAGCCATCAGCCATATCCCTACAAAGTTTTTCTTTCCTTAGTTCTCTCTTCCTGCAAACCGAACGGAGCCTAAAGTGGGAACCATCCGGGGCCAACAAGAACTCAAACTCCTATCCAATCTCGACTTCATGCTCTTCCACCTCCATTGATAAAGACGGTCATCAAGGCTTTCATCACGATGACCTCGAGCAGACGCCGACATCCCTCCCCGCATCTACCCCTAACCCCTGCTGCCGCCTGCACTATCCTTGCTCCTCGGGGAAGGGCGACAATGTCCTCTGTGATGGCCACGACCAGATCCACGGGAGGCCACATTCTTCCATGGGAACCCAACCAAACACACCACCCCCCACAACCATTCAATCCAAACTCTAACAACGTCAAGACCTGCCATCGATCCACGAATCAGGCTCACTACATCCAGGTTCACTACGAGTCCGCGATGAGTCTGTAGTCAATGTATTGCCGTTGGCTATCCCCACAATAGGACCATCGTCTCTCCCCAAAGCAGCAACACCACCCAGCAAATCACCACCACCGCTTGCGGCTTGCCTACATAAAATCACGAGAAATCCCCACGGCGGTGCTGTAAGACCACCTTGGCGACCTTGACAGCGACCAACTGGTCTAAGTTCTAAGCTAGACGCTCTATGTAGAAACCAATAGAAGCAGGGGCGTGGTTCAGATTTGTTCTTCGTGCGCGTGCATGCCCTGCTGCCCACCAGCTCTTGGTCTACAACTCACCTCTGACTGACCTCCCATAGAAGATTCGGGAAAAAAACTCATCACTTACATTATCATAGCTGCACATTCCAAGTCAAAGTAGAACAGGTCACAAGGATTCTGTGACAACCAGCCATGGCCAGATCAGTTGGATTTTAATTTCGTTCCATCTCATAATCCATCGCCCACTCTCTCTCAATGGAAATTAAACTTAGGCATGTCACAAGTTGTCATTGTTGTTAACATTTAGAAATTTAAATCAAAGGAAATCTGTAACTAATCCCAATGCTTGCATTAAGCTGTAAATACATGAACTGTAAATGCTGCAGATGTAGAAGTACCACACAGCTATGTCACGGCCCCAAGAAATATTTCTCTGCTATCCTTCTTGAAACTCTGGAAGAATCCATATATACTATCCCCAATTTCACTCAAGTGTATTCATGAGGTATGATAAGCACGAAAAATGAACTATGGCAGTAACAACAAATAACGCCAAAGAAGTAGTTGCAATCAGTGCAACCCACTACATCCGCCGGCATGGAGATCCTACTACTTTTGTACCCTCGACTTTATATTTTTTCCGCGCCACCAACATTTTTATATCATTCATTATGCTTTTCTTCAAGGTTTCATGTGAGAAGTATGAGGGCACTGACACACAGTACAGATAAAATTCTCAATAAATAAGTCTCTTTTCTATTTATATCTAGTAAGTAAAACTCTGGGATACCAACATTAAGTATCTTCTATCTGGTAAGAAAAAAGCACATAAAACCAAATGAGAGCCCCCAAAAGAATTTTATGCACAAAAATCAATTTGATCTCTGCATAAAAAAGACTGAACTGGTTTGTTGTTTCATGCACAAAAATCATTTTCATCATTGCCTCTAAAAGGACAGTTTACAAAAAACCAATGCAGGTTATGCATCAGGGACAAAATATAGTACCTTGGCCTCTTACAGAACATGGCATCAAGCATTGAGGCACCCGCATCACCCAGCCCATTTTTCGAGACTTCGAAGGTAAAGGGCGCTGCCTGTCCACACGAAGTGCGGAACGAGGGCATTTTCAGCAAGATCTTTTATGATTCTTCTCCATGTTTTTAATCTCAGTTGCATGGGCCACATCAGTTGCATTTTTAAGCTCACAAAGAACTAAAGAAAAATTGCACTCAGACCTGCATACATCTGAACTCAGTAACATAGAATTTGAAAAGACGATTGCACCTATCATACATAGATTGAATGGACGTGAAGGATCATATGATGCTTACCTTCAAGGTGTTCCTGAAGATTTCCATTGGAACATACTCCACATTAATGCTTTATTTTCCCCTTCTACTATTTCAGATTGTGTACCACATACGTATAGGTATCGTAAATGAATAACATGGTTAGATTTCACATGAGTTGGATAGCAACTTCTACAGTCAATGTCTGGTAAGTTACTCATAGTATTGACTATACCTTATAGGATGCACCAATGATGGTCAATAGTAACTTTTAGAGACCAAACATGTCGAAGTTGATCTTGATGGTTAGCACATCAAATTGTTATCTAAAATGTTACCGTCCATAAAAGATGCAGAAAATCTCCAACAAAAAGAAAATACATCACTCTTGCAGTAGTTATTATTACTCTAGTATTCTTCAATTGTTATCTCAAGTGTTGTATTCTTCAATTGCAGGCCCTCAAATGTGGCAACTCAGTAGCAAATTCAGCCAAACGAGCTCCATCTGCAAAAATTTGTGAGGATCAAAAGAATATATTATCTCTCTTATGATGATAAACGTATGTACAACAACGGTTATTACAAGACTTCCAGCGCCCATAAACAGTCCAACTTATAAAGGTTATCACTAAAAAAACATAGTTTCAAAAGATCAGAATTTATCCTTGGAACAAATCTTTCAATAAACTGAAAGCATCATACGCATAACGAAAGCACTGCCCTATAACAGAATGAACAAGCTAAAGTGAATGCAAGCATGCTTTTAGTGCTTAGTCTATAACAGGCGGGTAAAGTTCCTCCTTGTTCCCATGTTGTTCATCATCCCCTTTTGAAGAAGAAACATCGTCTCGATGTAAAATCATGGTGATTGACTCAAGGGAACAGAGAGCAAACACACCTCCTTCAAGCGAATTCAACAATTGACATCTCATTCGAACGAATTCAACAATTGATGTGCTGCAGCGAGCGATGGTTTATGACCTCCCTCGCCAAATTTTCATCAATCCACAAACACATCAGGACGTACACCCAAAAATTTGCCCCGTTACTAAATTTGCAGCATGAGAATCCTGACGAGTTAAGAAAAACTCGACCGAGCGTCCCATGTTCGTAATCCTACGCTGGGCGGCGTCTTCAAAACCCAAAGTGCCACCATTTTCTTTATGTCCTGGAGAAAGGCTTATCATAAAATTTTGCCAAAAAATTATTAATCAGAAATAACATCACAGTATATCCATCCTCTTGCTAAAAACTATCTGAATCAAACAAAGATGTAATTTTTCAATATCAGTATACAAGAATGTTTACCTGTTGTGTGATGTTCTCCATCCGATTTGATTGCTGTAAGAGAAGGTAAATAAAATAAAACTATAAAAACGAGCAAATAAGCATCACAAAAGAAATCACATGGCAAATGCATAGTACATAAAAAGGTGCATGTGTGCTGCCACAGGACAACTTGTTTCATGAATTGTTACTTTAAAGAACTATACTGTTTTGCGGAAGATTAGCATATACTTCAGATACTATTTGAATAAATGTAAAAGGAATATAAAAGCACCTAAACATTTGTGTGGTTAGAATTCCAGAGCAAGAAATATACAATTACGTTCTTATGCTGCAAAGGAAATATGGAAAGATTTAAAAAGGGGAGTAGTAAGGAAATAGTACAACACGGTCTTCTCCACTAAAACAAATGGCTATAATATCTTGTTCATTTTATTTATGAGAATAAGACATATTCACCACTTATTTGAAATCGGCTTCAAACTCCATGCGGTGTTTGATGTAAAATAGGTCACAAAGAAACAAAATTTTCATCTCACAATTTGATATGAAAAACTGGTTCATTTATTACGACGACGGGAAAGAAAATGTATAAAAACTAACCAGTGAGAGCACTGTTTGTGAAAAGAAAACATATAGCACCTCTCAAAAATAGAATCTCTAATCGTGATTTATTTACAGTACAGTATTTTGTTTCGGGATAATAATAAAATCACAACCATAATAGATGATTCTGAATACAGTCTGATGGTATTTAGTATGATATAATTTTTAACTTGATCACTCAAAATAATATGCTTAATTATCAGAAAACGATGGTGTACGTGCATGCCAGCTACAAAGGTAAGCAACTAATGCATGTCATATAATATAATCTATATAGTATTATAGTCAGAGATTGGGATGGGGATGAGGATGCGAGCCCTCACATGCATTGCTGTCTGCACAGGCTTGTTTGCTGGCATCCATAGCTCCTGCTCGACCCTTCGACCGCAGCATCCCGGAGAGCACACCGAACGGCTGCTGGTGCCTGGCGGGAGAGCACGTGATGGATGCATCGACACACACATCAGCAAGCAAGCACAGACGTGTGTATGTGTTAGGTAGGGTGGAGAACGAAAATAAACCAGTGGAGGTGGGACGAAAATTAACCGTAGAACGGAGACTATCAAATGAAACATTAGGAGTAGAGATACTAACAATAAAACATACGGCTCGTCTACACGGACTGTAAATCTTACCCAATAGCTGTAGGATTATTGCTCCAAAATACACAATGGCACACCCAACAAAAAATACATTGCATGGCCACTGCTGAACGTGGAGTCTACACCAAATTTGACACTACTTTCAGACTCGGTTTTAGTCTGCTACGTACTAAGATCATACCACGAAATTAAAGAGGAATCCAGTTATCAGAGTAGCATGATTTCCTTTCAACTTATTTACATGACTGATGGCAGCTGATCTGTAACACTTTAAAGTCAAACAATTTCAGTTAACCTATCTAGCTCGCAGCTTCCTAGCTAGTTAGCCTATCTAGCAACATACCAAATTGAATCAACACTAAAATTTATTTCAACATTTTTGTAGGGTAAATTTCTTGTAACCTATCCACACAAAATAGAGATGAACAATCCCAGTGATGGATCAAGACTGAAATTTCTTGCATAACAAAAGTGCAGTTAGAGACATGCGCCCAAGGAGGCTCTCACCAGTGGTGCCGGCCGTGATGGCGTTAGCACTCGTGCTGGGCATAGCGTCATAGCCATCGTCTGCTGACCGGAAGCAGCAAACCTCCCAGTCCAGCTTCCCTGTGCGGATGAGGACGACGACGACCCCGACGCTGCCGTAGTCGCCGCGGCGGCGCTGCACCAAGTACTGCTACCGCCCCTGCATTTGGTCGCAAACAATCGTTTAGAAACTGCAGATTCAGAAAGAAGGGGAGAAGAATTGCTCTCAATCTCACACCCATGAACAAACCAAGTCGCACAAGGAAGGAACTCACCAAGATCCGGCCAGCACGAAACCCGCCCGTGGCGGCGAGGTTGCCGTTGTACACGTCGCTCGCGTACGTCCCGTCATCCTCGTCGTCGGTCAGGAGCGCGCGGCTCCGCGGCCGCACGTGCTGCCCGTCGCCGTCCATCAGTGCCCGCGGGGATCGCTGAGTCGGAAAGAAGCAGGCGCCAAGGTAAACGACGTCGCCGCTGTGGAAGTCGGCCGCGAGAGGCGCGCCCAGTTGGTGTCCTGCCTCTCGCTGTCCGTTGCGCCACCAGTTGGTGTCCCGCATCTGTTGCCACTCGCCGACCCCTGCCATGGGAGAGGAGAACCTGGGGGCGCGTGAGTACAGGCTACGGGGAGAAGATGGGTTGGCGTGAGGGCAGGGAGATAGCGTTACCTGGGTCGTCGCTCATCGCTATCGCGGACTCGGCGCTCCTGTTCGTCTACCTCCCACTTCGATCTCCTCCTGGAATCGGTGAAGAAAAGAAGAGATGGCAAGGGCGCAGATCCACCGCTCCAATCAGATCCCTTCCATTCCCTTCCCTCCCTTGGGAGAGGGAGAGAAGGTGAGGGGGAGGAGGAGGCCGCCGGCGGTGTCGCCATGGCCGGGCAGGGCTCCTCCCGCCTGCCCGCGACGGGAGGTGGCGGGGGCGGCAGCGACGGGCGGCGGCGTTTAAGGGAGGGGTCGGCGGCGGCTGCGAGGGCGAAGGGTTTGGTGTGGCGTCGCTCGAGGGCAAAGGCTTCGCTCGCAGAGTTTTTTTCGATGAACCGGAGGGTTTAGCACTGGACATAATGGGAGCATACCGATTTTTATTTCCTGGTTCGAGGGCGGAGGTGAAAATTGAGGGGACGCGGGAGGTGGGATCGACGACGAAAAAAACCCGTCTCTGGTGGGACGAAAATTGACCGGCGGAGACTACCAACTGCTCCATTAAGAATAAAGATCTCAGCATCAACTGGTAAAACTAAAGATTCCACAGGTAAATTATCACTAATTAATTCAGTATTCCAAGTGCCGACTGCCGGCCGCTAAGTAGTAGTAACGCTATTTAACTCGTCGTTCCATTTGTTAATGGTTAATTTTTACTTTTAAAAATACATGCAACTTTATTCATAATCATAACAATTACAGATACACCGATTTGGACCGAAACTCCAAGAAAATACAAAGTAATTTCTATGAATAATAATTACAATAAAGTCTCTTGAAAACATCTTCTTTGTGGTATCAATTTCTGCTCGAAAAATTACTCCAAAGACTTTGATAAAAAGGCTGCAATTGGACTGGAGCAGCAATGTTGTCAATCTTTTACACGCACGAACAACCAATAATAGTTTCTGAAAGCGCCTTGAGTCGTCCATCAAAAAGATGGGAAGTCTTGATCAATGAACGAACTTGAGCCGGGGATGATCCTCTAAGAGCATCTACAACTGGACTTGGCAAATCCTGCGCCTCAAACGCCCGCCGACGCGTCCGGGCACAGCAGCAGGCGCGTCCGGGCAGACCCTCATATTTTGTTCCATGCATCCACATATCTCAAATTCGGAATCTCAAATCCATGCAAATCCATGCACGTCGATCGTGCAACACAATGTGGCACGTAAATAGCAATTGTTGGTATGAAGCATACATAGTGTTTACATAAAATTTATTTGAAATGCCAAACTCAAGCATTGCCTCCTTGGTTACCATTGTGGATCCACATGTGCTCCACAATATCATTGAGTACATATGCTCCACAATATCATTGGGTTTGGGCTACACCATCACCCTCATTCTCCAAAATCATATTGTGCAGAATAATAGAACATGGCGTGAGCTGCCACAAAGTTTTCAATTCTCACATCATTGCAGCGCTCCGCACAATTCCCCAACGAGTTTGAAGCACACCAAATGCCCTCTCCACGTTCTTCCTAGCCACTTCCTACATCATTGCAAAGTGGCTCTGTTTATTGCCACGCGGCTCGGATATGATCTTCACAAACGCCGCCCACTTAGGATAGATACCATCGGCAAGATAGTACCCCATGTTGTAGTCCGGGCGGTTGACGATATAGTTGCATGGCGGTGATTCCCCATTGCAAAGCCTCCTAAATAACGGAGATCCTTGAAGCACGTTGATGTCGTTGTGGGAACCGGGCATTCCAAAGAAAGCATGCCAAATCCATAAGTCATGTGATGCCACCGCTTCTAGTATGATGGTGGCCTCTTTGGTGTGACCTTGATATATCCCCGCAGACCATTGGGGCAGTTTTTCCATTGCCAATGCATGCAATTAATTGATCTGAGCATTCCTGGAAACCCCCTTGCCTCTCCAATAGCTAACAAATTCTCCGTGTCTTGCGTATTTGGTTATCTGAGATACTCCGGTCCAAACACCTCAACCACATCGCGAGCAAATTTGACAGTAGTCTTCAGGCACATGCTATTCCCCATCCTGATCATCTCACCAACAACGTCTGCAGCAGTACCAAGTGCAAGCATCCTCAGAGTAGCCGTGCACTTTTGCTTGGCCGAGAAAGAGAGTTGGCAGCGACAATCCCTTCTCAGCTTGAAGTAGTCGTCGTGTGCCTCCACTCCTTCCACAATACGCAAAAACAATATTTTTCGCATGCGAAAACGGCGACGAAACCATGGATCATCCGAGAAAGCAGGTGTGGGAGCAAAATAGTCATTGTGCAGTAGCTTTGCTCCGGACACCCTGTCCTGGTTGATCACTTTGAGTCCATGAAGTTGAGAATATGCTCCACTTGCCGGCCCATTTCCTCTTGCATGCTCATGAGCATGATCATGTCCACTTCTTCGTCCGAATCCAACGAATCGAAGAACTCATCTTGAATCATCTGGTCAAGCTCCATCGGCCCATACTCCTCGTCCGACTAAGCATCGGAATCCATCATTTACCTAACAAAATCACAATAATTTTGATCGGTCAATGTGTCGAACACATCAAGCGCAAGATGGAGGCGGAGAGTTCCCGGACGTACCACGGTGGCGTCCGGGCCGGCGACAACGTCCCCGCGGCGAGGACGAGAGCACTTTTCCGGAGCTGGCGGCGGAGAGCCTGGGAACGGCTACGGAGCGGGCGCGGGGGCGGAGCTGCGAGCCGGACGACACGGAGGAGGAAGAAGAGAAGAGAGAGCAAATGGATCCGGCAGCTAGGGGGGTGGATTCGGTGCAATTTAGGGTGGGGTCGGGTTGTCGGGTCCGACGTGGCGGGCGTGCCCAGGCGGCCCATATCCGCCTCATATTTGGGCTGGATATGGGGAGTGCCGGTCAGTCACGTTTGAGGGCCGTTTGAGGGGCATGTCTGGATCAAAAAATCGTGACCAGGCAGTAACTGGCCAACCTGTCCGGACATATGAGGCGGGTTT